>NW_007727742.1:184639-187046 GCF_000696425.1 Galeopterus variegatus | reverse complement strand
TGTTCTAGGAACTGAGCATTTTCTGAAATTTTATATGGGAGCAATACTGCTTTATGGGACTTTGCCTGAGACTTTAAAGCATGACTGTTCTGAGGGAGAAAACATTAACTGTTCAGTGGTAATGAAGTTCCATTACATTTGACTCACCCAGGGAATATAGGTGAATTTGTGGTCAGTTTTAAGTGTCAGGAAGCTATAAAATATTTAGGTTGTAATTTCCTTTCCCAACATTAGTCTCACAATAATGCTATCAGACAGATAAGAAGCATATTTTACTATCTTTGTTTTCTAGATGAGAAATCTTGATAAGTCAACTGAGACTTGAAGTAGACATGGAACAAATTGGAAGACAAGCCAGGAGAACACATGAGATGCTGCTTAATAAAGACACTTAGCCTTGAAGGATGACCTTCCACTCTGTTGCTGATCTTCCACATGGCTGACCCTGAAGCAACGTCCCCAGTGATTCCATTCTACTACACACAAGGCAAGTGTCCCTGAAAAGCAGAAACAATCCAAGAGGAAGTTATTTCTATCTAGAAATTAAAATCTACACACAGCCAATGGAACTAAAATGGTTTTTACATTAAGAAAAATATTTCCTAAATTCTTCCTGAGAGAAAAGCAAGTTCTCTGGCAAGTGCTTAAGAAAAAAAAAATGATTCGCCTCTTAGTCTTCTCTCCAACACAGTGCTTGTGTAAGGGGCCTCTAAGTCACCGGAAGTAAGTAAAAACGCATTCCAGAGTGCTCTAGTAACACAGAAGAGGAAGAAATAATGCCCATCAGATGTTGGAAGCAACTTTTCGACATCAAGCTTAAAAGAAAAGGAGGAACAAGGAGTATGGAAAATATAGGCTTGTGAAAAGAAAGAAGAATCCTGACAGGTAGGATTATGATGCAATAGGAAGACAGACTTAACATTAAGAAACCACTTTGAGATAGAGCTGCCAGCAGTTTTAAACAGCATTCAGTCTTCTCAAAAGACTCATGTGTTATCTCTAAATCCTGACACCAACAAAAGATGGTTGGATAGACAATGGGAGTCATGTGGAAAGATGTTACCAGCACGGACTGAAGTGAATAATTGCAGTTGGAGGCCTCCCGGTGACAATTTTGAGAAAGCAAACACAGCTGCAGCATAGCCAAATATAGCTGGCCAAGACAATGACAACCATAAAGTTAATCATTCTGAAATATGCTACCCTTATGCTCAACCCAAAAACTCAACACCCCTTCTATAGTGGAGGAAGTCAAAATACAGTTTATGCACAGAAACATGCAGCTGCTCCAGTGGAATTTACAGCAAGTGATGATCTAGGTATTTTGATACTGCTCTTCTCTCGAGGCTCCAATTCTGAGAACTATGCCATGGATGGAGGTGGCCCCTTCTCTCGAAATTTAGGAAACTGCTCAGAAAAAGAATAATAAAATGGGATTTAGAGAAGATTAAAATAAAATATATAAATCAAGAAAATATAAGAAAGGTGACAAGAAACTTCAGAAAAAGCTATACTGTTTATGACCCCAGTAAATGTAGGTTGGGCTACAAAGAATCAGGAGTGAAGCATAAAACAAATAAGCAAACTAAATAAATTTATAGTAGTCCTCTACCAAAGGCTTTCCTTCTTTATGCTTTTTTATATCATCTTTATCTTCTATTATTCCTCTAAGATTTTCAAGGACAAAACAAAATGTCGCATTTCAACCTGTACTTGACACCCAATGCCTTCCTCCAAATTCTAAAGAGAAAACAACTGAGAGTCAGGGTAAGGGTGTGGGGGGGGTGCGAGGGGGTCGGAGGGGGTGCAAGGGTGTGAGAGAGAGTGTGTGTGTGTGTGAATTGGTTTGTACATTTACTCTACCACCTTATAGCCTCATAAAGCTCCTGTAACATATACCTTATTAAAATGTCTGGTTTACCTGCTGGACTCCCATTAGACATACACAAAATTTCAGTGACTCCTTTCTACAGCAACAGAAGGCTGTGGGATAATGAGATGGGTCACACAAAATGCTGGCAGCAACAAAGCAGCACAGGGTAAGGAATTCAGTCTGGCCAGAACCAGATGTAACTATACAACAAGAAAATATCCATTTAGCACCCACTGTCCAGCTTTTTCTGTGAAGAGTCCTTTTTACTTCATACTCTAAATCAAAAAGATCTTGAGAGTAGTAACATCTCAACTGCAACTGGAAAACAGAGTGGCCCCCAGGTCAGAGGACTTGGCAAGTGTAGAAGAGGCCACTAAACTGGGAAGGGCCTCAGCTTTTTATCCAATGAGACATGACAGGAATTAGAGTGGATTTCTTTTTTCACTTTTAACAGAAGTTAATCTGAGATTCTCAGCAAAACAGTCAAAACAGTCCTGGGACCTTTTTTTAGAAGTATCGCTAATTTGTATTACA
>NW_007727742.1:182117-184232 GCF_000696425.1 Galeopterus variegatus | reverse complement strand
TATTTATTTATTTATATGAGGGGTCTTCAAAAAGTTCACAAGAGATTTATGTTATCTTTTCATTCTATTTTTCCACAAACTTTTTGAAATACCCTTGTATATATTCACACATACATACATATACATATACACACATTTTATGCTTACTGACCACTTCCAGGTAAATAAATATTTTGCTCTAGCCTAAAGGACCAACTGATTTTCTGGGTGTCAGATAAATGAGGTGCAACTTTTCTGCTACAAGGGGAGAGTAGGAGAAACAAAGACATAATTCACAGAAAAAGATAAAATACCACCTTAAAATTTAATGAACCTAAGCCAGGCTATGAACTTTCTTTAGAGAAAGCATGAAAATCAAGTCTTTCAGCCACAGTCATAGAATTTTAGGTTTAGTAAGTAAGTTGAAGTACTGAGGAGTACACTGTTATGGCACTAAAAAAATATATATATTTAAGCTGTCCAAAAGTTTTATCAAAATGCCAAATCAGCTAAAGTTAATTGCATTCTCTATGAATAGTGAGTCATTACCTTCATCTGTGAAAGTAGGAAATCTTCAGTCCTATTTGAGCCTGTAAATGTCAGACAAAGCAGCTGTTGGGCTGAGGGAAGTTGATTTCCATGGCTATGACAGAATCATACACAGTCTCACTGAAGAGACAAACCTCTTGATTTCAATTATCGAGACAAAATCAAAACCTTACACGTATACCAGTTTTAAAAGACTATTACTATGATAGCAATCCTGATCATCTATCTGGGTGACTCTAGCCCTGCTGCTCACCTAAAGGGAGCACAGATTATTTAAGCCCTGATCTCTTCAGAATAGATTTCTTAATTAAAAATCTCACCTTAAGTAAAAAGCCACGTAAGTTTAGTAGAAAAGTGCAGAATAAACCAAAATGATATTTTAGTCTAAATATAGCTGAAACTCAATTTACATAAATCTTCAGGAGGAAAAAAAGTAGATCTAATAATTTGCTGAGGCATTCATTCAAATGGAGTAATTAAAATTTAACCAAAACCCGAATTTGTACTCATATGTCATTTTGAAAGCCATACAATTATATATTTATTAGCATTACATTTTAAATTATCAGCTGATTTTAAAGCATCACTCTCAGTATCTGAACATAATATACAATCTGCAGTTCATAAAAGAGATCGTTTATAAAACTCTGGGTTGGCACTGAAGAAGTGTAAATCTCAAATATGCTCACAACGCATTTCAGCCACATAACTGGAACTGTATTTCTATAAAAATAGTTGGAGTAATCACTTTCTGTCATGAATTGGAACAAACGGGGAGAGTGAAGCTGTTCAAAACCTCCTTAAATGTTTCCCCCTTTCTTTTAAAAGTCCTTTAGGAAGAGTCTAAAGCTCACACTAAATGAAAAAGACATTCCCAGGAGGAGGAGGAGGTTTCCATCCCTTTACATCTGGATTCAGAGCATGCGGATATTGGATGGCACAATTAAACAGAGATGATGCTAAAGGGGAATAATTATTTTACAATTACCTGAGAGCATCACATTTACTGCTCTAATTAGTTTTTGTTTCCCACACAGGTTTTCCTGGGAATGCACAGCTCCATTTCTCTTAGGTTTAGCAAGAGCTTTTTCTTAAGGAAAAATAAAATGCATTTTCCGCACTGCTACACATGTAGCACACCACTGATGCGGGCTTCATTATATTACTCCGTACCTCCTTGATAGTGGAAACAAACAGGATGGCATGAGAACTTGTAGGTGCTAATGAACTGGAAATCATTAGTAGTTTCCAAACCATCCCTTGTGCAGTTCTGTAAAACAAATATTACACTGAGAAATACCTAACTCTTTGTGATGACCTAATCTGCAAACAAAAAGCAAAAATGTGACCCTCCCCTGAAGAAACAAAACCCTCCCATAGTAATACCCTAAATTGGACAAAAAGACCTGTTAAATTTGGGCAATGTTCAGCATTGAAAGTAAACAACATCAATGACTTACTAATTTAGCTCCTTGAAACATGTTGAAAATATAACATTTTCCATTTAAATGCAAATAAGGGGTGCTTATATTATCTTTTAACATTTGTGAGGATTTGTTTTGGTTTTTAGTTTTTTGTTTTTTTTTT
>NW_007727742.1:180192-180789 GCF_000696425.1 Galeopterus variegatus | reverse complement strand
AAGGAAGGGATAAAATGAAATGAAAAGTTTGGGGATTTACGTAGAAAAGGGAAGGAGATTGGTAGTCTTTTATCACAGGCCAAATATAGTGTTATTATAGCTGTTATAGAATGAAAAAAAAACACTCTGAGGTGGAAAACATTCTAAATGATCCCATGAAATCTTAATTACTAGGTTCATATCTGAAAATTCTATCTCCTTTTTATCTTGTCTTTCAAAGGTCTTATTTCCCCAGTTCACTGTATCTCATCAACAGATGCCAAAGTAATCTCAATCCAGCAAATTACAATTAAATAGCAAGACTTAACAATTAAAATAATACCCCTGCCCAGATCAAAGATAACATTAGTGTTCTAAAAAGCCAGTGTGGGATGAATTTTTGGTCCCAGAGAGCAGCTGATACTAAAATACTAAAATATGTAATGTTAACTAAGAAATCCCACCTAAAAAAATTTTTTTAAATTTTCCTTAACAAATCATATGCATAATCCTTCTTTTAGCGTTTTCTAATTTTAATTTCCTTTCATGACCATGATGGAGTCTGGTGATAAATGTTAGTTATCTTGGTATTTTATTATTTGTAATTGCATTTTCCAA
>NW_007727742.1:175885-179250 GCF_000696425.1 Galeopterus variegatus | reverse complement strand
AACTGAATTTGAATCAAATTAGAGAGTATAAAATGACACTTCAGATACGTCAATCCTGAATAGGAGATACATATTTCCTTCTCATAATGCTCAATCATTCTCACATGGCACAATTTTTGGTTTTCCGATAAAAACCTATGTCATACTTTAATTTACAGTCCTCTCTTCTCTTCCCATCAACTCATGAACATACATTTACATATACGAGAGAAAACCACAGCTTTGCCATTTACTGCCCATGTGGCATGAGCAAGCAAGTAACCTCTATAAGCATTATCTGTAAAGTGGGGATAATACCTCCCATGTAGCTCTACTGTGAAGATCAGAGACAATGTAATAAAGAACGCTGGCACATAGCAGGCATCCAACTACCGATTCAACTCACGCTTCATTATTTTGGAAGAAAGCAGTAATTACTTTGTCTCCTCAGACTAGTCACATTGCCCCTTTAACAGTTTCTTAATCTATAAAACCAGGTCTGATGAAATGGTCTCTAAAACTACTTTCAAATTTAACAATAATGTCCTCAGGACTACCTTTCAGTTTAATTATACACTGATAGATATTTTGCCAGTTATCCTAACTTGGGAGGACTTAATCCACAAAAAGGCTAATTCACCAAGGTGATGAATTTATAGACAGGATAACTTCCTCATTTTCAACAACGTTACTCACTGAATGTGAAAAAAATTAAGATTTCAATTTAATTTATTGGTAACTTCTCAGTATTTTATCCTGAACTAGTACTTTTAAAGCTGCATTTATAACATTTCCACCTGTATTTTCTCATTTCTAAGATATTTCTGTTTTGTTTAAAAATTCAAAAGCATTTAGAAACCCTAAATGCATGTACATGATCATTAAAAAGGTGAAACAAAGGAGGAAACACTGTTCCCCACCCCCAATTCAAAACCTTCTGCCCCAGTTTAAAATAGATTTAAAAAAAAAAAAAATCAGTTTCTATTTTCCTTCTGCTTTGTTGTTAAATGATATTCTATAAGAACACAAAAATAAAACTTTAATAGTCAATATTATTTAAAATGTCCATTTCATTTTCAGTTTTAATACTGAACATTTAAAATCCCAAAACTTTGAAGCATATGTGATAGCAATTCTATACCACCACACAGCTTTAAATGATCTGGGCTCTTTAAATACTGGATGGCTTGTGGGGCCATCAAGCGTAATAATTCATCTAAAAAGCTATTTGTTCATCTGCCTTGAGGACTCAAACATATTACATCTTGCAAACTTATCTAATATATTCTTGTGGGAAAATGCCATTGAAAATATGTTCTACTGTTTTAGAAAATCAACACCAGAAAAGCCCCTATGCTTTATTTAAGTTTCTTTTAGGAATAGGCCAGTATCTAGCAGACTGCAATTTAGTCCAAAGGCAATATACCATACATGACAACCTGTCCCGAAAACAATAAATCTAAACAGCTATCTTCTCAACTGCATGAATAAGGCAATAAAATCTACTGCCTAGGTGGGTTTCAAGTATTTTCAACTTGTCATATTTCCTCCCACATACCTCTATCCCCCAAATACAGTCTCTAATGCGAGTTAATTACAAACTATTTTGGAAAATGTGCTAGAGTGTTTTCAGGTCTATGGACACACACAGCAGTTATATTAGAAACAAATAATAAAACTCATTTACAAATCTTTTTAGGGGGGTTGTTGTTCAATTAAGCAATAGTTGACAAATGCTGAAAACAATTTGGGCTTGATTCCAGTTGATTCCAGTTATTCCTATTTGAAAATAACATTTTGAAGAGAAGGGTAGAAGTTATATTAGGATCAGAGCAAATAGTTTGAACAAGCCACATTCATTCACCAAATGAAAAGGACAAATTAAATTTTCACAATTCCTAATGTAACTGACAAGAGACGGTATCCTTCAGAGGCCAATGACACTTTAAATTCATAGAGCATTCATTAGGCTAGATATATTATGGTCTCTTAAGTAGCAGGTGACCATAAATTCAAAATCATGATCAAGCCAATTCTTTGGTTCAGCACCAACATTCCAGCCTACAGAGCAGAAAACACACAAAAACTTTCAAACTAGTTCATGTGCAAACATGTATTACGTGTCTATACAGATACATGTATTTTAAGGGGGACAGGACAAAGATCACTTAAAACAAATATCATGGGAATGTTACCAATCAAGATTAATTTCTCAGAGAAAACTGCCAAAAGGAACTTCAATATTTTAAATTATGTTATCTGATTATCTTAGTTGAGACAATGAACCTGATCATGTACGAGCAAGTTAACATTCTTAATATCGACTAACGGACAATTCACATTAAAAAGATTAGCAGATTCTATCATTCCCCTCCCCCACTTTTTTTTTTTTTTTAAAGTCCTAGCAGCTCAGATAATTGGCCACTACAGAGTTTCTCAAGAATCTCTCAACTCATAACACTTAACATACCAGAAAAAGAATCTGGCATCGTAGGGGAAAGTTAGTTGCCAGGGAAATGGATCATAAAGCTCGGAATGGCCTGAACACTGCAGAGTACCATAAGGTGCCAGAAAGAATATGGATGTTCAGTCTTACAGTGAGCAGAATAGGAAAAATATTCTATGTACTCTTAGAACACCAGTCCTTTTTTCCACTAGATTAATTGCAGCCCAGATCCGCTATCACATCTCTTGCCTGGTAAAAGAGAATTTTATATATTCCGTGTCTAAAAAGGACACAGACCTTCCCGTGCGCTTCCTTTTTCTCTCTCTCTAGGTTTCCTTTTGATCACATGCCTGACATACAAGTGGACCCTCCTGACTTGACAGTCCCTGAGCTCGTAAGAGAAACTTTCCTATCAAGACTAACGATCCAAATAAAAATTAGACATACTTTCCTCAGGAATCCCAGCTTCCTACCTGTCCAAATAAACGCTCTACCCTAGTTTGACGACAGGTAAAACAACTCGAGTCACATTAATTATTAAATTACAGACTGCCTATGAGACAAACCACCACGATTACGTAAAAATTACCTCTAATTTCTGCAACGGAGGGCACCTGGCTAGTTTAATTCTCTACAGTTACCCTTTTATTTTATTTTATTTTATTTTTCCTTTTCCCTTCCTCTTCGCTCCTTCCCCTCGCCCACCTTACGAAAAGAGTCTTTGCAGCTGGAAAGTCCGAGGAGCGGCAATTTGGGGAAGAAGGGATCTCCGAACGGGCCACGAGAGCCCCATCAGCGCCGCATTCCCAATGACACGAGCGTGCACACTGGCACGCGCGCACCGCGCCCCGGTCCCCGCCCGGTCCCCGCACGTCCGGACCCTGTCCCTCCTCCCCGCGGCCAGCGCCGGCCCTGGAACGCCGAGGGAGGCGGCGGAGCC
>NW_007727742.1:141249-174668 GCF_000696425.1 Galeopterus variegatus | reverse complement strand
CCTGTCGGCCAAGGGCGGATGTCCGGTCCAGCGGGCTGCCGCGAGCCAGGTGCGGCGGGCGGGGCGGAGCTCCCGGGGCGGCCACCGCTTAACCCCTGCGGGCCCGGCCAGCCCCTGAGCCGCGCACACCCGCCGCGCCGCTGAGCTCCCGGCCGCACGCGCAGCCGCCCGAGCCTGGGGCCCCCGCAGCCCCACAGGCGAGCTGGTTCGCTGCACTGCTCTGCCCTGCTCCACTCTGTCCCCCCTGGCCACCACACCTGGCGCGAGGCCGCCATGGCCACTTGGAGTAGGTTTAGTGCCACCGGAGCGCCAAAGCCAGATGCACTTCCAGACCAGAACCACGCTCCCAAGCCGAAGCCACGGGACACGGAGCAGCACGAGTGGTGGTTTCGGTGCTGCTGCTGGGTGTGACATGCTTGCCAGGGTAGGAACTGACCGCAATCACTGAGATGGCATTCGTGATTTAGGCAAAGTAAATATCAGATAAATGGCCCCAGTGACACTTAGGGACTTATTGTAGTGCTTTAAGGAGAAAGATGAATTTGTCTGTGTACAACTGTACTGCCTTTTGTATCATCCTGAAAACACTAGGAAGTGTAAGGGATTGAAAACAAAAAACTAATAAATCACGTTTTCTTTTAAAATGATAAATCACGAATCTGTCATTTCCTAGTATTTAACACAGTGATTAAAAACCACCAGAGTGACTTCATGAGTGTTAGGTCTGTAATGCATTGGCCATGAAGCCTAATTACCCATTTAAGATTTGTTACTTTTTTACTAATAAGAATTGAGAAAAATGGCAAAACGCTTATGAATGATAGAAGCAGGTGAGTTTAATTTTTCCAGGTGATTTGCAAAAGTTCACGAGAGATAAGTAGTTAATAAGGTGACATCTAATTTAGCATTCTGATTGTTTTGTTATTTGGGTTAAACGGAACTTCTCACAATGTAGTCACAAGTATGGAAAACTTCACCGCAGAGTTCACATTGTAAATCCACATCGTAAACTGTATACCAAAAGTTCACAGTTTGCTTTGTGGTAATCGTCACTTATTTTATTTTGTAATGACATATATGTTACCCTCAAAGTTTAAGATATGTATACATTTAAGTGTACATGTAAATACATATATATACAAATATTATGGGTTTGAAAAATCTGATTTTCACTCTGTGTTGTTATTATTCTAAAGAAAATCAGAGCTTTGTGCTAGGATGTTGGGCTTTCTCCTCACAAGTCGACACATGCCAAGGAGTATAGTCACAGTAGCTAGAGGGTTAACCAACTAAGTCACGTGTAATTAAATGTTTCAGACACAATAGGGAGAAAAGACTGCTTTAATTTTTTCTCACCAGTTTCTTGTGTGATAATGAGAACTGACTATTTTTAGGGGTTATGAAGGAAAATTGATAATCTACATATGAACTTTAAATTCACATACCAATTTTAAACCCAGACTCAATGAATTGAGCCATATGGAGTAACAGGCCTGGAATATTCAATTAAGTCTACACATACTGAATTGACTTAGTTTCCTTTTTCAGCTGAACAATATATCTGGCTTCTGACTTTCTAATTCCAAGATAGACGTAGGGCTAGACTAATCTTCATTTTAAATATTGCCTTTCCTGAGGAACAGGTCTAGGTTCATAAGGAACTGAGACACACTTGCAATAAAATGAATTCTTATATCCAAAAATGCCCAAACTTTTCCTAATAATACTAAGGTACATCTACTGCCCACCCCATCTACTGCCGGCTGCCTTTCAAATTTTAAGATTTTGGTTGGTCTTTGAATTATCTTAACAAATAGCTGGATAAATGTAGACAAACCTTGGCTTTTCTTGGTTTTCTATATATTACAGTATTTACATAAATCCCTAATATATATAATGAACTGACTATATAACAAATTTATTTTAAGAAAGAACAATCAGAACCAGCCTCCGAAACAGAAGCAAAACACAACTGTGTTAAGCAAAAAATATTTTCAAATCAGCTATGGAATAAAGCTCCATGTATATCTGCATTCTATAAGATAAAAAATGCTTCATTAACATGTACACTTCTGAAATATTTATTTTTTCTTTAATTGCATGTGAATTAGTTAGAAGAAGGTATAGGGAAGCCCTCTTACTGACTTAAGCCTTCTCAGCAGTTTGTTAAATTCTAGCCTCAAATCCCTTGAGGCAGTAGTGGATTCAAAGCAGCTTTTAATCATACTATACGGAGGGTGAAGTAGTATGTAAGTAGGTCATAGAGAGAGAATTACAAGTGCATAGGTTATTGCCTTATTTAACAACTACAGCATAACATAGTTTTCAAAGCATTTGCTTTTGCCGTTTTAAGTTAGAAGCAAAACCAGGGTCAAATATGAAACAAAACTCACTCTACATGGGATACGATGACACTCCAAGGAAAGCTTATGGAGTGTGGCTTAGTTTAAATATTTTGGCTGCCAAATACATAAATAATGTAGTGACTGCATAGGCCCTTGATGGAGGTGTCAGAGAGAAACAAAACATTTATACACACACACACACACCCATAGGTTATTCACAACAGTCTTCCCCTTGTAGCTTTCATTTCTAATATCTATTCAGTTTCCATTATCACAGCACATTTACAAGAGCCGTTTTAAAAAATACAAATTTCAAAAGCTCTTGAGAAAACAAAACAAAAACACTCAACCAAATACCACCTGATGAAAAGCTTAAATTTCTCATTTCACTGCTTTGGTAGAAAGAAAAGAAAATCTAACAACAACTCAATAGGGCCCCTTTTTTAATTTTCATGCAGTAATGAGCCATCAGGTATCATGTTTTGGCAGTTGGCGTTTATTTGGCAGACAGCTTCACTGGGCTGCTGTTGAATGTTCAGGTTCAATGAAGCTATTTTATAGGCAAGGATCTTATCGACAGTAGTGAAAGGGGATGAGGCCATCAGTGGGCCCCTCTGGTGGATGTAAACTGGTTGGTGACACCATCCTGTGCTGACATCACTGGGGACTGGGCTGTCAGGAACAATGAAGTTTCTGCATAGTTTTTGCTCCACTGTCAGAAAACCCTAAGCACTTCCCTAGTCCCATCCCCCTACCTTCCTTAATTGTCTCCTTTTTTTAATCAACTTGCTATTCATTTTCCAAACAAAAGGCAATTCATGAATTGGAAGCACTTCAAGGGAAAGTTTCTGAATGACCTCATTTTATATGAGGCCTTCCAAGGCAAGCAAGTGCCCTGTGCTGTTTCAGCTCCCCAATTCCATCCTCATACTGAGTTTTGTCCAATGGCCATTGTGTGAGCACTGAATGATCACTGTCCTTAAAAAACAACTCTCAACAGAGCGCTAATAAATGTAGTTGTACATAGAGTACACACTGCTTGAAAGGGGAGAATCGTTTTCCTGACACCCCACTCAACCAATGAACCAGAATATAGTCCAGACTAAAGATCTTTCAACATTTTTGCACAAAATTTATACTATAATTTAGACTGGTGCCTGACATATCGTGATTAATTTTATAAGCAAACAGTTAATTTTCATCTCCCATACATAACCCTGTATATTTTATGGCAAATTTCTGTTTTTTGTTATTCCTATACATAATTTCTCACATAGAAACCTCTTTAAAAGCAGTAGCTATCAGCGATGCGACAACAGAACAAAGATGTACTTGCACTGTTCAGTCCACTCATAAAACCACCTTTACTGAAGGATTTCTTTCCCTCCTCACTTCTGGCTAGTCCTTACAAACCGGAATCCAAAACATCTTTTGCCTATCACATTTTCAAATTCAAATTTTATTAACATAGCTGTTTCAGTTGCAAAAAAACATAGACAAAAAACAAGCCCAATGTGCTCAGAGCCATTTGGAGCAAGAAATACAGGCCCTATAAGGGATTTCCCATCATTTCCAGGCAATAAATTTGAAATCCACATGAATTTTAAGTACCGGAGAGAGTATCTGACTTTGTGGCCATGTGTTTGTTCCTAGCTTACTCCAGCTTCATTAGCAACTTACAAAAATAAACATTTTTTAAAATGTGCTTAGCAAAAAAATTCAAACAAATCCTTAAGTGATACATTTTATATATATATATATATTCTATTCCATAAAAATATCACTTAAAAAATAAATGTATCACTAATCGTAAGTTTAAAATGATCACTTATTCCGCCCCCCTCCCTCATTTGGAAAGCTTCTGGAATGGTGACTTTATCACATTCCTAAAATGATTTAAGTAAAATTAAATACCAATAAAGATGAAATAGTTATTAAACTCTTATTTTACATTTTTAAAGAGAATATTAAGTAGTCACACTCCCTTGAGAGCAGCTTCCATAGGCTTTCTGCAATCTTGTGTTTTTCTGAGTCTGTTTTTAATAGAGCCCAAATACATAATGGTGAATGTATCCTCCTGCTGAAGAGGCCATCAAACTGAAGATGGTTCTTTGTATACATACCTTCGCACTCGCAAATGAGATGCCCCTCTACAGTTTTCAGAAGCTTCTATTCCAAGGGGATGAAATGTCAATACTGTGGATCTCTCAGACCCAGAGCCCACCCACCCTATCACTTCCCTCTCTAACTTGCCCTTTCCTTTCTCTCCTTTCTCCATCACACTGCTGCTGTTGCCTTTTTTTTTTTCTTTCTCTGCTTTCTCTTTCTTTAGCCTTTTCCCCCTTCTCTCTCTCAGATGGGAGCCTGACAATGTGAGAAGCCTTCCTCTGCAGCTGTGTCTGAGGAGTCCAGAGTAAAGAGTCCTGAGCTGTTCATCTGCCAGAGAAATCAAATTGGACTTGCCTTGACCAAGGCTGATTTGGGAACTAGGAACAGCTGTCTTTGCAGTGACCAGTGGGATTCCTTTCCAGACATTACCAGGGGGAGGGAGGATGAGGATGTAAGATGGTGTACCATGAAGTGAGTACATCAGCTGTGAAAATTGGGAAGGAGTCTGGGGAAAGGATACGGAGAAGAAAAGCCTTCCCTGTCTAGCACCATGATTTGCACATGGAAGGCACTCAGAAAAAGAAAACCTTTGAAGGGAATGTTCCAGTGCCTCTTGAAGATGCCGAGATTTGTCAAACTATACCAGATGACCTTATCTGGTGCCAACCTGGCGGCAGGAACAAAATTTATACTTATCAGAATGAGGTTTTTAATTCCTTCACAATCCACCCTTCAACACCCCCGCAAAATGTTCTCCCCCATTGGCCAAAAGTTCTTATCTGTCACATGGTGTTAAAAAAAGAAGTTACTGCTTGACAAAATACAACAGCTGAACAGTACAGCTGGGAGGACACAGTTGCTGGCACGACATTAGATGCCAGAGAAAGCAGCAACAGGTGGGGGCGAAAGAAAAAGAAACGGACAGACATTGTAAGCTTTAGAATGGGCTTGTCTGAGACAGGTCTTGGCAAGAATCAAAATCTCAATTTAACAGGGAATCATCTCTGGGGGCTTGGCGGCCTCGTTCTGAACAACTACATCTTGAAGAAGAGTGAGGATTAAGAGAGGAAAAAGCTTGGGTTTCTGTAAAATAAAGCACACGAATCTTCTTTATGCACAATGATAACTGATCCCTACCAAAGAGCTTTTGGTTTCTAAGCTCAGAAGATATCTGATCTGGCTCATGCAGATCAAACTCTAGTGCAAATGCTACTCTCAAACTGAGTGAAAAGATTATGAGATTTAAGACCCAAACCTGTTGGATTCTGCATTTCATTGTGTCAAGGAGTTGATTGACATTGAGCACAAGTCATTTAATTTTCTGATTCATCAGCCAGACCTTTGCCTAATGTGTGGCCATTACTTCCTAGTAGGGATGGATGGCTGAAAAATCAAAGCCTACTATGATCCTCAGATAAGAAGTACAATGTGTTAACCTAATTATTACTACAGCAATTATATAACCAAGCTATTAAAGTGACATGTAGGTTGAAAATACATTAAGGTTTTGAGCACAGGAAGTTTATTTTCTACCTACAATATGGTTCAAATCTCTAGCCATTTTTAGCCTAGGATAGAAGTTTTTGAAAATCCCAAATGACTTTTTATTTAAATTTGCTTTTGATGCTAATTCCCATGAAGTCCATTAGGGGAAAAATTTTTTTTTCTCTCTCTCTCTCTTAAAAGAACTACCCAAAATCTTCATGGAAAGAGGGTATAGCTGTCTACCCAAGCTGAGTGGCATGTGCTACCTCTTGTCTTATCACTATTGCTAAGTGTAAAGCTTTGTTATCTGATCATCTCTCTATTCTCTCTTCATGCTGTCATAGCCATATTTGCCCTATTTCATAGGAATATGACGAAGTTAGAAAGAGAGATGTGGATGACTTTGGGGTCTGAGGCAGAAAAGTGATTAAACTAAGGACTGTGTTTTGCTCTGTTATAGTAACAAAGGTAAATTCAGGGGGTGCTAAGGGCACCTTCCCCTCTTTCTCACTTATCTCTACCCTGTCCATCCTTCAAGGCCCAGCTCAGCTCCCCTTTCTCTGCATTTACCATTTGCCCCCTCCTTATGCACTGTTTTTTCTTTGTTCCATGAGTGTGTGAGCTGCTTGAGGGCCAAGATTATGTCTTTTATTAAGTACTATATATATATTTTGTTGTTGCCTGATTGGTTATGATTATGGTATGACATATTTTGGCATCTTGTAGACATAAAAATTCACATTTAAATTTCATAATGTTTTAAAATTCTCTATTATCCCCTCCAACATCTGTTCTCATTATACAGATTAAAGCCCAAGAGAAGTGAGGCACAGAGCACTTTAATTCAAAGACCTCATGGACAATAAGGTGAACAAGTGAGAATATAGAAGGGAATTGATAGAACTCTGAAGCAAAAATCACTGCTTCCGAAAAACATTTCTTTCTTATTCCCTTGATTCTTTCTCCTTTATCACCAGTCTCCATTTCTTCAGTCCTACCCTCCTCCCCAAATTGGCACTGGAAGGTAAGCAAGATTAAAAGAACTGTAATTCAGGAAGGGCTGAGCAGCTGAAATCACAAACAAGGACCAGTGATTTGACTTCAGATCCTAGGTGATGTTTCCTCACTGAATTTTACAGCTTCTTCACTGGTAAAAGTAGAGGCACATACAAATCAAAATCTACAGTGGAAATGCAGCACCAGGAAGAAATGGCTTTAAAATGTCAAATATTAAATAGGTATCCTTGCCAGCTGACCAAGGAAGGAGTTGGTTAATACCTGAGTACAGTCCCTTCCACCATCAGTTGTGTGTCTACAGGCTTATTATTTACCTGTCTTGGTCTCAGTTCTTTCATCTTTAAAATGGGAATAACAACTACCACTAACTCTTGGTTTTAAAATTATTTAAAACCAAAAAAACCCGTAGTGTAGTGCCACTCATAAAGGAGACTGTTAATAAATTTTAGTTTTATTCCTTACTTTTATTATAACACCCCACTCTGCAATCTTTGTTGAAATCTAGAACTGGCAGTTGGAAGGAAAAGAGGAAGCCAGTTCTAATCCTATTGTTCTTGTAGCATTAAGGTTTTCACTGATACTTCTAAGACCTGAAGCCAACCCAGAGGGAAAAGGAAGGTTATGGTTTATACAGAGCAGGCACTGAGCATTCTGGGACCTGGAATGAGGACTTCACTCCTTTTTATCAAATCAGTTTTTAAAGAGAAGGTCAAAATGGATCTTGAACGCTGCCATCAGGAAGTCACACCACTCACTATCAACTCAGTAAGTTCTCATTTACAGAGATGATTCCTAAAGCATCTCTGAATGAGTCAATAAGCCATCTCTTAGAGCCCAAAAGAGCTACAGTCCCAGACCAAGACATTCAAAAAGCAAGGCATAAGAAACATTGCAAGGCATGAAGCCCTTAGATGTCTGAGATGAACAGCTTTACGGGATGGGTAAAAAGCATTTCATGGATTGCTGCAAAAAGTCAAAAAGCAAGGCATAAGAAACATTGCAAGGCATGAAGCCCTTGGATGTCTGAGATGAACAGCTTTACGGGATGGGTAAAAAGCATTTCATGGATTGCTGCAAAAAGGCACAACTGTGCCCAAGCTAGTGGGTTCACACACCCGCTAGGAGCCAGCAATGCCACCCATAAGTTTCAACACAGAGTCTTTACTGATTGCAGCTGCAAAGCTTTCTCAAGGATAGAGAAAAGCCACGAATATTAAAGGTGTGTCAGTGCTATGACTTCAAACCTCACACTCTTCTTTACCATGACAACAAAGTTGGTTGAACTGAATAATTTTACAGGAAAATTCTAGTTTTATTTTTCTTTGAGGACATGCTGGCTATCCTGCTTCATAAACTCGAGTGATTCAGCGCGATCCTAAACAGCCAATCAGCGGCAGGTCAACCTGGAATAGGCTGAGGTAGCAGGAGCTCAAGCTGCCCTCGTAATACATGTCACTGTGGACTGGTGTCACCTTCTCTCCACAGATGCCATTTCCTGTTAAAGTTGATAGTTCTGACATACAAGAAAATGTGCCAGGATCAGTCACATAGTCCGAGGAAAGCTGTGGTGAAGTAAATACACCTGTATGTGATAATTGCTAACGACATTCCATGAAACAGAAGGGTGCACTTGGGAACAAAATGTACCTCATCCCAAATCAGGGTTAACCAGCAGCATCTCTGAGTTGAGTGGGCAGTTCAGACATACACACATGCACTTACATCTAGATTCCACCTTGGTTCGATCTCTGTAGATGGGTACCATGTGATCAGAAAGGTGCCTCACCTCTGGGACACTTCATTTCAATTCTGAATGGGCTGCATTAAAACCTCACATATGCCTTCCTTCCTCTGACACCCTCTTCCAAACGTCAGCTAAGGAAAACACCATGAATTTCAATCCTCTCCAAACCATCACCTCATCTTTCCCATAGAATAAAAATCACTGTTTAGAAAAACTCCCAAATCCAATAACAATTAGAGACGCAATCAATAGTTCTGTGAAACGAGAACCCCCCCCCCAACAAATTCCCCAGGAATTAACAAAATGTAGAGAGAAATCAGTGAAGGCTAATAAAGATGATCCAGGAAGACATTATTGCCACTGGATGGACTAATACTTGTTACTGTTCGAAGCAGTACAGAGAAATGCTATGGAGCAGAAGATGCCACTAAACAAACTACAATCTGTTAATGACTGTTACAGAAATCTCTATGTATGAAACTAAGCTGGACATGTCTAACTTCCCCACCACAATGATTATACAAAATCAAGGTATGTTTTTCATCTACAAATTCTGACACCTTAAATATGGAGCGATCATTTCCCACATAACACTCTCACTTTTGCATTTTACCTCTCTTTTCATCAACCTAGGTGTTTCCAGGGCTGTGAGCAATGAACTTTCCATCAGCCACATTTTCACCTAATTAACCCCCCTGATTACAATAATTAGTATTGATTCACTCTTTGAATGACTTCCCAGGTATTCAAGCACAATCTGCACTTGCTATAAAGTTCTAGATATGAATATTAATCAAACGCTCTCCTTTGTTTTGCAGCTCCAGCAGGATATTTTGCAATTGCATACACTTGTAATTTTAAAAATAAAAACTGTCAGGTTTTATTTTAATAAATAAAGGTATATTAGTACACTGAGGTTTCAGATCTCAATCTGTACTCTGCTGAACACAGCTATATTTCTGAGGCTCCTTTATAAAGGGATTCAGGGTGCAATTATTATTTTCTATTGAAATAAAACATTTTCTCAGTTTAGGTCTTTTACTATTCCTTTTCTGCAGATCTGAGCTTAGAATTAAATTTTATTTCAAATTTGTTTAGGTCACTGTCCAGAGGAATCATTACACATAGAGGCTTATGGCAGGATACAGATTATGAATCTTGGAAATAGATGTAGACAAGTTTGCTAACTTCTCGCAACCTCACACCTCCCCTATCAGGTTAAAGGAAAAGACATCTATGTATGATGAGTGCTGGATTGGGGGTGGGGAGTGTCTCCAAATTCCGGAAGCTGGTAATGGATCAAACAGTCGGAGAAGAAAAGTGAGAAGGGATTTCCCTTGTTTCTGGACCAAACTGTTATGCCCAGGAATTAAAGCAAATAGTTAAATAATTGGTAATTGAGTCAAAAATCCAACATGGAGGTTTCCAAGTGATCCCTTTAAGTGTGTTACTGACAGGAGTTAGGGAGATCACAGAAGACTACTTTTCTCCCAAACCACAGAAAAATTGACTTGCAACCTTTGTTTTGGATTAAAAATTCTCCATGAAAGTAGAATTTGGGTGTGCTGGTAACATTGGGCCTGCTTCAGATATAAAAGCTTCACCAATTACCTTTTATGAGCTCATCCTAAAAGCAATTATTGGTATACCCGATGGAATGAACAGTTCAGATCCCATTGGAAGTAAGAGAACATAATAAAGATGCATTTAAAATCCACTCTATTCACAATGGATAACTTTAAAAATATTATTATACTGCATACATATGTTTTGGGTGCTCCTAGGCTCTAAAAATATCGTCAATATAAAAATCTTTTCTTGAGAAGGCAATTCTATTTAGCCGGAAACATTTAATAATTCTGAATTAAATGTTTTATAACATTTCAAATTAGTTTTTAAAAATGAAACTCATGTCCAAACTCTAAAAAATAGCTAATATTTCATAACTGTGTTTTCATAAGTAATATATCTTGTTCCTTATTTACTGGGAACCTCACTAATTTGAATAAAAATATAATCCAACAGGAAATGTTTGCAACTAAATGTTTTTAAAATTTTGCCCCTTAAAATGATTTCCTGTCTGTTTTTAAAAATTAGGCCCTTAATCTTTTTCAATAAATTTACTAATATATTTTGATATATTGCTCTGGCACAAATAGCTAATTAAGCAAAACACTAAAATATTAGATAAGATACATTCTTCACAGAAATCAACCTTAGTAAGACGATTTTCATGTAAATCAATTATCATTTACTATTCTAAGGCCAGTTCTTTTATGTCTAATGTGGGAATAAAAATTGTTTCAATATTTGAGAAGTTTGAAACACATTTTTCCATTTTCTCTTTCTAAAGTCTCACTTGTTCTCACCTTAGAAACCAATGCTTATCTTACAAAATGAAAGATATTTGAAGACATGAGAAACATTTGCCCTGCATACAAATGCATTTTATGAGGACATAAGCGTAAATCAAATATCAATATATTCCACAGAGACCTTTAACTTAACAACTTAATAAGCTATATAATAAGAGTTAGTGACCAAAATTGTAAGAGCAAAAGTTTTCACTTGTCCTTGAATTTCTAAACTATTTATATACATGGATGTCAAAAGGGGAAGTAGAGACTAAATGATAATTTACTTAAACATTAAAAACATTCCTCTTAACTTCTCTTTTATGCTACGTTCCATATGTCCTCCAAATGGGCAAATTTAGAATCCTGAAACATTAAATACCGTAAAGGCAGGTCTGAGCACGAGGAATTTGCCAGAATGACAATAGTATTACAAGCATTCTCAATCAATAAGTTTTCTTTCAGTAGTTAACAGAGAGTAAGCAATAAATCTCTAACTTAATCCAACCAACATAACTGCAAAATGTGAAAAGCTGTACGAACGGTAGATACTAAATTTTTTTAAAGGCACAAAACCACAAACAAGCAGTTCAGAAAGCTCTTCCTTCTGTATAGTCCATACAAACAAGATTATAAGAGATAAAAAGGGTGTTGAGAAAGAAAAAAAAAAAAAAAAAAAAAAGGGGTGGAGAAAAAAAAAAAAAAAGGGGTGGAGAAAAAAAAAAAAAAAGGGGTGGAGAAAAAAAAAAAAAAAGGGGTGGAGAAAAAAAAAAAAAAAGGGGTGGAGAAAAAAAAAAAAAAAGGGGTGGAGAAAAAAAAAAAAAAAGGGTGTTGAAAAAAAAAAAAAAAAAAAAAAAAAAAGCCCCAGACATGCATTAAGCTAGTTTGACAGCTCCATTGTTCAGCGGATCCCATTGTCAGACCCAAAGATGTATTCAGTGGTACACTGTCTGCTAGCAAATAAACAAAAGACTACATTTTTCAAAGCAGGATGCCAATTCTATCATAATTCTCTCTCTGCTTCCCCAAAGGTCAGTGGTGCCTCCTTCCTGCTATGTGATAGAACCCCAACACAGATTCAGGAAACAAATATTTGCTGTCAATACATGGGACCCAGGACGCCATGCATGAACAGAGGTCTCCAAACAGGTACACATTCTGGCAAACAGGATAAAGTGATCCAAACCTGGTAACACAGGAGGACTATTTAGGTAGGCTAAGTCCAGATTAGAGCGGTATTTGGAACGCAAGTCTAATATGGAGTCTCCTCAGCTCCTTTTTCGGTGATTATTCCACGCAGAGTGCAAAATAATGAAAGAGGCTTAGACATTGCAAAGGAAAAGACGAACCAAGAGCCAGATTCGGAGCCCTTAAAACCATCCACTGGTCACTCACAAATAGCAGCGAGCAAATACATGATATGCTTTCAAAAGGCAACTAGTGCAAATATAACTCGCACACAGCGGTCCTTCGCCTTTCTCTCGCTTGCTTTCTTTCTCCCCGTCTCTTGGTCTCAATTTCGTTTCCCTCTCTCCTTCGATTCTTTTCCCCCCCTTCTCTTCTAGGATAAGAAATCTACTTGATTCAGCGCACGATTATCGCCTCAGCCAGCTCTAGAAACTAGAAAAGCATACATTAAAAACAAAGGACACAACAACATACCTTAAAAGCAGCTCCTCATTTCTCATAGTAACAGCGGATTTGGGACAGCGCATGCTTTCTACACTGATAGTCTCAACAAAAGCCAGTTCAGAAGTGCGCTCAAACATCAATGCCACATCGCTGTTCACTAATGCGCCCTCTCTCCTCTCTCCCTCTCACTCTCTCTCTCTCTCTCTCTCTCTCCCTGTTTCCCACTCTCTTCTCTAGTCTAATGCTGAATAGTAGAGCAAAGAGGGCTCCTGCAGATTCACTAAGTAGAAATAATCCTCTCTGACAAGTTATGTTGTCTATGCATATTTTACACTAATACACTGTGCTGCCTATAGGGGTCTTGTCTGCATCCACTCAAGCCTGGCTGGTGTTAGTTCTCCTAATTAGTATCTTTAAAAATTGGAAAGAAAAACAAGCAACTCATTTACCTTTTTCTTATACATTTAACAGCAAAACCAATTCCACAGTTTCCTTATGCTATCAACTATCAGCAAGCATCGCAGATGACTACCGGAAGATTTGGGTAGGTCAGTGGGCTAAAAAGGATTTTGCCTCTCTTTTCCGGGACACTGCATTCACAGTTGGACTCATCTGTTCCTCTGCTCTTGTACTCAGGAAGAGTGACAAGGTCAAGACCCTTAGCCCCACCCTGGGTCATAGATGCAGAGGATAGATTGGGGGATTTGGAAATAATTTAACTCTGTGAGCACCAAAGTTCTTGTAAATCAGAGCATAATTCAGCTGAAGCAGGGTGTCTCAAAGAGGTAGGCAATGCCAAGATTTTTTGGTCACACTGAAGTCCTAATCAACACAGGAGCATCCTCCTCAAAAGACCCTCAAAAGACCAGTGAGTTGCTGTTTTCCAAAAGGAGAAAAATCTGCTTCTCTATTTATACTCACCGGGCTTTGCACATGCAGTTAACCAGGGAAATACGCATTGTACTTCTGTTTATTGGAATTAGAAGAATTCCATGAAGATTAGCCAAGTAAAACAGCAAGTGAAACACACACACAGAGAAGACGAGATGCTGTGGACTGAACAATCAGTCATCAAAAGTGCAAGCAAAGGCACCATTCCAGGAGGTGTGTGCTGACTGGAAGCCAAGAATGCTCTCAGCTTGGATGGAACAACACAGAACAGCCTGAAACAGGCCTGGGTCACTGAGTACTAGTCTCACTCCCATCCTCCATCAGCATGACCATGCAGCTCAGTAATCATCAAAGCATTATTGGGAGTAATAGTAAAGTGGGGAAAATAATGGTGGACTCTGTTTCCCAACTATTTGAGAGTCTGGAGCACGCCTCCATAACTTGCTACATCTCTGACTTCTGAACTTGGTCTTGGTCCACAGCTAGGGAAATGGAGATGCTCTGGGGGAGAGGGAAGTGATGAAGCTTCTTTAATTCCTGCTGCACAATAATCTTGTTTAGCATCTTAATTGGACTAAAGAATATAAGCAAAGGATAGCAGTCATCATCTCTGTTTCTAGATTGCAATGAGAAGACATGATGAATTGCTTGACAAAAGGCAAATTATGAAATGAGAACCCCGTCTAAAACACCATTTTTACATATTCTTGCTTCATGATAACATATGAAAGTTATTGAATATATATATAATGAATGACCCTGCCAGAAAGTGATATCAAATAAGACCTCAGGTGTTCTTCCAAAGCAAAAAAGGCAACATGCAAATGAGCCTGGAGCCAGAGAGACCTTAGGGAGATAGAGTTCAAGCCTATTCCTGTTGTGACTTGTGCTGAGTGCTGGGGCAGAAGTCTCTTAACCTCTCTGTGGCTCTCTTTGCCCCAGCAGTTAAATGGGGGCAATGAATTCTAATTTGTTTTAAAGCATCTGAAGAGCTTGTAATGAAACTGGGTGTGTTCAGTCAGTGCAAATAGTACAAAAAGTGGAAGGATTGGACTGACATCAGCCATGGGTTTTATCTATGAGAGAGAGAGGTAAAAATATGCTGCTCAGACACAAAGCCCTCTTCTACATACTTCCATACAATTTCTAATGGGGCTAAAATGTGAGGCAGGTACTAACATGTCCAAATAATGCATATGCTTATCCATAAATAGATTCTTAGCACTGGAAGCCAGTGCTCTGTATATGGGGCTATTCTACATTGAAATAAATTATGGATCCATAGTAGTAATGACTGGAATTGAAGCAAACCATTAAATATTTTATATTCTGTCCTCTTCCTTTTTAGTCTAGGGACCTAAACAATGCGAAAGCTATTGAGGTGAGAGTTTAGTACTTGCCCAAACTCTACTACAGTGACAGATTGAGGGCCTGACATCCACTAGTTGCATGTGCTGAACTTGGGGCTATAAAGATGAGGGAATTGAAAGGAGCCACAGTGTTTAATACATTTACATATTGTATAGTATATTATATATTGTATTATATTGTATAGTAAGTTTTAGCCCCAAATCCACATTGAGTTAATTTTTTCCACTTCTTAATGTACCCAGTAAAATATCTTTCCCTTACCTGGTGCTTAATAAATATTTGTTAAATAAAGGAATGAATTTATTTTCTACCACTGGAACTATAGGGAAAGGACCATTTTATTTTCAAAATGTCTTTATGTTGTTTCCTTAACAAACATGTGAAAAAAAACCTTCTTTTTATTCTAACTCAGACATCGATTGGCACAGATGACAACTGAGAAATTCCTTTTATGCCATTTTGTTTTAAAATTGCAAGACCTTTTTACATTTAGCATCTCAGTTAGTCCCCACGACAACACTGGGGGGCAGGCAGAGCTGGTACCATTGCCCCCACTCAGCTGAAGAAGTTCAAGTGCAGGAAGATCAAAATACAACAGCGACTGAGCTTGGGGACTCAGTCCACTGACCCCTGGGCCTGCTTTCTGTCCACTGCACCACACTGGAACCTAGACCTCCACCCGTCGTGCAAAGTGGTACACAGACACACCCTGGCAAGGCACAGCTTTCAAGGGGTGTTTAGTGTAATGATTCTTACACTTTTCTAATGTGATAGTAATAAACTTGAGGATAGTAAGTTAATAAAAAATTGGATAAAAGATTATATCTTGATATTAATGTCATATCAATTCCTTTCTAACTTTATTTCAAATGAAGACTGAGTTGAGACTAAACAGTCTAAGCATTTTGGGGGGTGAATTATTATTATCATTTTTTTAAGATCATCTGCGATAGGAGTTAATTTTTAATAATCCTGATTATTACTAAATTTTATTTATAGGGGCAATTTCTTTCAAAAGAATTAAGTGATAATTAACAGAGAACAACAATAACAACAAAAACTTAGATGTCTTGATGCTGTCTAAATCCAAAGACTTTTTTTTTAACTATATAAATTAAATTTTCAGCTAATAATGGAAACCAGTAAGGTTAAAACTGGAAAAGTACTGTAATGCAGGAATATTGGTGGTGAGGCAAGAATAAGCCAGCTTCTTGATCTTTCTAGATTTGAGCTTCCTAAACCTTTTTAAAAAGGTAAATTATATGTACATTTATTTCTGTTATAGGTAATTTCCAGAAAAAAAGCTAAATTTCCAAATGCAACATAATGACTCCAAATTTTTTCTGTCTTCTGTGCTATGTCTTTGCATTTTGACATTTACATTACAAAGATAATAGAAAGTACTATTGCAGTGTAAGTGTATAATATGAAGTGCTCTAGGGACGCAGAGCCAGGCAGAACCCATTCCTCCTCTGGTGAAGGATGGGGCACTACAAAAATCTAGCCTGCCCTTTAGATCCACATCCTAAAAGAACAATCCTAGAATGTGAAGGCACCAAGAATGTTAAATGTATTTAGCTGCTAGTTTCAGATACCCAGAATTGCCAGGTTTAATGAAGAAACATACCGTATTGTTATAAAGGATGAAAAGAATACACAGAAAAGTTGTGAAGGAAACATGAGCCAATGACCACGGTTTAAAAGAAATGGATTTCTAGCATGCTAAGTGCATGACACATAGTAGGTGCTCAGCAAAGTTGATAAATATACATGTGATGGATGAATTTGCTTTCATTCTGCTGAAGACCAAAGTTCCTCTGACCCAGATTTGTCAGCCTCAGAGGAAGAGTCTCTGTGGGTGTGATGGATTCAAAGCAATGAAGTCTGCACGAGTGGCGAACCCATGGCAGCAGCAGGGATGGGAGCCCAGAACTAATGAGAAATGGCACAATCCCAGAGCCCTCTCCCACCCTGGGGGGGAACCTTCAAAGCCAAAAGGATATAGTTACTACAAATCACTACCTCAGACAAAACTGATGGTTTAAAGTAAAACCCCAGCAGCCTTGGTAAAAAAAAGGGTTTGGTGGTAATCTGAGGAACTTTGGAACATAAATTTTACTTGTGCACTCAAAAATTCCTTCCAAGTCACCGTTTGGAAGCAGGAAGCAGCCATCCCAGTGACACACCCAAGGGCCCAAAATTCCAAATGGACACTCCTTCCACAAGCTGTGGGACTATTAACTCATTTTCAAACAGGAGATGTTTACTGGGATGAGTGGGGCATAGAGATGAATAATCAGCAAGAATAATTGTACAGCCCCTTAAAATGACAAAGTGTCATATTTACCAATAAGTAGGTGTAAATAATAAACCATGAAGTACTTAGAGCTCTAAGAAGCCACTTGAAAATAGGTACTACTTAAATTTAAGAGGTATTATTATAAAGAGTAACACTGACTGCTTGCTGTAAATGAACACCAAGAACTGGTTTTAGAGAACTATGTCTGTGTAGGTAGAAAAAGATCCATTGAAGACAAATAGAAGAAAGTAAAGAATTTCCCATTAACGTAGACTACCATAAATATCTTCATTGATAAAATAATGAACTTTGGTTTGTGAACTCTTATGACTTGGTAAATGTGTTCACAGCTGAGTGACCACTTTTGACCTAATGTTTTGCCAAGGGGTGTTCTCAGGCAGAGGAGAAATCTTGAGAAGACCACAGGTGAATATACATAAGTCAGGCATTAACATTTGCATGGAAAAAGAACCAAGTTTATTCTTGCTATTTTTGAGGGAGACATACACACAAGCAACTACATTTCTGCCTGTCCAAACTGCCACGTCAGAGAAACATAGTAACTTGACCATTACCCATGCATCGGAGATGGGAATGTAGAATTTGATACACTTGGGGAACCCTCTTTTTTAATGGTTTTGGATCTGGAGAATCCTAAGAAGTAAACAACATGACCTTAACAAAGACCATGGGTGGAACAGACTAGCCTTCTTTTCTGAAATGTGAGACCAAGATAGGGATTCATGTGATGATATAACAGAGATAGAAACCCACACAATCTAGGAAAGATCGTTTTGAAACTACCATAACACATTTACAGCTCTTAGAGAGTACTCAGGAGCTTTAGTGTTACATTTCTTTCTACAGCACTCTCTGAAATTAAGTTATTTACTTATTTACTTGTTCATTATCTGTTTCCCATTTGAACTTAAGTTGCATGAGAGCCGGGACGTTCTCCACTTTTAACACCACTTTAGAACAATGCGTGGCATACGGTAGACACTTAATAAACATACTGGATTTCTTCGTGAAGCACTCTTCTTAAGTTACCTAGCCCTAGTGGCTTGCAGCTGTATATCTCACAATTTGTGAACTACCACCCTCAAGGAGAAGCAGTCATTATATCATTAATCGAGAACCTGGGAGGGACAGAAAGATTAGAAAGGTCCTATTCTTCACCTTAAGGACCTTATACATTTCTTGAGATGGAATGATGAGCTTGTTTTCACAATTTTTTTTTTTAACTTTAAAGCACCATTTATATGGGTGCACAGAAAATAAAGTGACAAAACTATATATTTCTTTCATTACTTTCCATAAATGCTGAAGTTTGGGAGTTGACAAACTTCAGGCAGGTGGGACTGGACACTGAAGATGAGTAGACAAGACTGTCAGAATTAGGGCAATGGCAGTGGGAAGGTGATTTTCGTGGTATCTTGGAAAAAGCAAGTGACCTTAGACACAGAACGAGAATCAGAAGTCAGTCTAATTTTTGCTCCATTCGTTTTCAGGAGTAGGTCTCCTCCATGTATTTAACCCTTTGGTTAACTGTGCCATGGTCCCAAGTGTCAGCGGCCTCTCCTTTCCTCAGTGGCCTCCCACGCTCCCCTCCTCTCCCACCTCTGCTGGCTGTAGAGATCTACAACCAATTATAATCTTATTGCCACCGTCCTCTGCCTGCTATTAAAAACACAACAGTAAAAGCTGTTAAATGCCACACACATTTCCTTACATCTGCTCTCATGAGTTGTATCCTCAGTTTAAATTTAGAGTGTATGAAATCTGATTTTGTTTTACATTGCAGGGATGGACATTAAACATTACATTGAATTCTCTGTTCCTATGAAATATGTTAATATTGTTATGGTCTATATGGTCAATTTTCTAAGGATATGACTAAGTCATGATCTTCAAAAGAAAATTCCTAGCAGGTTCCTAGAGGCCAAAGGAATAATGAAGATGAGGCAGAAACTAGCTAGTGCTAAGTGAGGAAGCCCATTGCATTCCATACTAAAGACATTGGCAACAGGAAGCCATGAAAGATTTCAAGCTCTAGAAAGGTCACTCTGATTTCAGTACAGAGCATGAATCGAGAACAGCAAAGAGTCTGGAGGTGATGGGGAAGCCACCGTGCAGGTAAGAGGTGGTGGGCCCCATGAGGGAGGTTCTTCTATTCACTGACCACTACCTATTTGTCCGGCTTGTGTGACATGCTCCAGATAAGATTAAATCACTCACTGATCAGAGCAATACAGCAAATCAACATTATCACCTACATTACACAAATGGGAAAAATTGAGGGCCTGGGAGATTAAGAAAGGTCCCAGCTGACCAACCCAGTAAGTGGCAGTGATGGGAGTCAAGCCTGGCTCTTTTCCCTACTCCACACTGCCTAGGCAGTAGCTGAGAGAGAAGAGAGGGTCCAAAGGTATTTTAGTGGTGGAATCACCATGTGGACAACCGAATGGGTGGAATGAAGAAAACAGAAGTTGAGGATAATTCTGATGTTTCCAACATGGACGGTTTGGCAAATGATGGTACTGTTACCTGAGAAGGAAACAAAAAAGGTGAGACAGGGTAGATGGGAAAGGTAACTTCTTCCACTGAGAATAAGCTGAGCTTGAGACGTCTGCAGGCAGACCTTCCGAGCAGAGGAGGCAGTCAGAAGCACTGCAGTGACGGAGACCAGCCAGGTAGGAAGCTGAGGGTGAGAAACAAGAATTGGACCAAGACCAGAACCCCAGGGTGAATCCAAAAATGAGGAAGAGGCAAGAGAAGATACTGCAGTGACAGAGAGGCCAAACATGTTATAAAAGTGTTGAAACCTGGTTGGAGACCAAGAATTGGACCAAGACCAGAACCCCAGGGTGAATCCAAAAATGAGGAAGAGGCAAGATACTGCAGTGACAGAGAGGCCAAACATGTTATAAAAGTGTTGAAACCTGGTTGGAGACAGAAAATATATAAAGTTCTGAGCTACTTTGTCATATATGATATCACGAATTATTTGTTTGGATGCTAAATGAAAAAGCAAGGCAGTACAAATAAGAGGCAGGAACATTCACAAAGTTTCAGAAACCAGTTGGGAACTGGGGCAATAACCCTAGAAAGCAGCCTATTTTTATTTTTATTTTGGCAGCTGGCTGGTAGAGAGGTTGAACCTGTGACCTTGGTGTTGTTATGAGCACCACACACTAACCAACTGAGCTAACCGGCCAGCCCCTAGGGCAGCCTAGTTTTAAAAGGAAGCTACTTCTGTCAGGCAGGGCCCCAGGGCAGAAGTAGATTCTAGATGTTAGATAAAATCCTTGCTTTCACTGATTCTAGCCAAATATTCAGCAGCTTTACCTGGCTTCTGAGATAGAAAAGTGCCCTGCTGCCTTTTTTTTTTTTTTTTTAACCACCTCCTCTAATGTGTAACTAAAAACATCATGGGGGCAAGGGGACTGCAACCAGCTTTCAGGTCAGGAAGCAACAGTGTGGAACAAACTCATATGCTTGCAATAGGCTGGCTGGATCCAGTATGTCAAAAAAGCAACAGTAAAAGTAGCTTTTGAAGGTATCTGTAAATTTTGTCAGATGAGAATTCCAAAGTTGTATGGAATTATAAACTCTAGACTTGGATAAAATTTATTGGCTCAATTGTTTTAAACTTCAAGCTTTTTAAATAAAGTATGATATACTTATAGAGAAAAGTACCCATGAGTGTTCAGCTCATGGATTATCCACCGACTGGACATACCCATGCCACCAGCACCCAGATCAAAAATATCTTTTGTCCATTTTTAAATCCATAACTGAAGTATAATTTGATGAATATAAATATGTATAAATTAGAATGCTTGTGATTAAAATGACCAGAGAGACAACGGGAGTCCATTGAAGGACACTTTCTCCAGAACCTGCCTACTTCTCCCATCTACACTGTCCTAGTTCAGGCCACCATACCTCCTAGGAATCTCCTGTCTCTCATCTCTCTGGCTCTGATCCACCCCACACATTTCAGCCAGTTATCTAATACTGAAATATAGTCATAGTTGTCTCCTGCCTAGGACCCATGCAGGTTTCCTGCTGCCCTTCAGATGAAGTCCAAGCCACTTACAGTGGCTCACGAGATCACCTGCATTTCCAGCTCAGCTCTCAGGCTCTCTCACCTGACACACTACACTCTGCACCTTGAACTTCTTCCAATTCCTCAAATATATGATTTCTGTTCCCTCTGTGCTTTTGTTCCTGCTGTTTCCTACCCATGCAAACTCTCCAGTGTTCCCCACCCCCTCACTAGGTTTACTCCTGTGTTTCCTTCTGGACTTGGCTTAAATATCTGAGCATGAAATAGGTGCTCAAAATACCAGCTGGCTGAATAAGTCAAGGACATCATCTTGGTCGCTAAAGCAATACAATACAAAGATGTCATAATATGGTCCCAGTTTAAAACACCACAAAAAACGTGATGAACTGAACGAGCCACACATTTTTTTTGATGGATACAGTGTTAGTTATCTAAAATGTAATTACACTATGGAGGATTTAAAAGAGGCATTAGACATAACTTACATATATGAAACAAAAAACAAATACAGTTTCTATAGCTATGAGATTTTATGAGCTATAAGAACTCCAAGGTAGGAGAGATGAGAAGAGTTCAGGACTTGGGTGAATCTTGAAGGGCATATGTTATGGGTTAAATGTCTCCCCTAAAAGTTCATGTATTGGAAGCTTGACCCCCATTGTAATAGTGTTCAGAGGGTAGGAAATCTGATTATGGTGGGACCTGTAAGAGGTGATTGGATTTTGAAGACTGTGCCCCCGTGAATGGATTGATCCATTCACACAGTAATGGGTATGGTTCTGATGACTTTATAAGGAGTGAGGGTGAGGAGGCTGGCTCTCTTGCTCAGCCTATTTCTCTCACCATGTGACACACTGCACCACTGTAGAGCCACCACCAAGAAGGCCCTCACGAGATGTGCTCCCTGGACCTTGGACTTCCCAGCCTCCAGACTGTAAGAAATAAATTTCATTTCTTTATAAATTCCCTAGTTTCAGGTATTCTGTTATAAGCAATAGAAATGAACTAATGCAGCTTGCTTTCATTTGGGTAGGACATGGAGGGAAAGGGAGGGTATTTCATGCAGTCTGAGGGTAGGTTATGTGGGAGACAGTGAAAGAAAAGCTGAATAGAACAGCACGGATTGATGAAGATAGAGAAACAGACACTGGGAAGAGTGAGGCCAGGCTGCAAATCTTGTAAACTGGGCAATGGCATCTGGACTCAACATAGTACACAATGGAGATTCCCTGTAATTTCTAGATCAGTAAATGGGAATCCTCTCTGAACATGCCAATGAGAAAGTGAAAAACAGTTCCAGCAGCTGGTAACTGACAGGTAGACCATGATGTTCCCAACTAAACATAAACAGCTTTCACAGGAAGTAAAAATAATCACACTTTGAGACCATGGTGGAACAAAAGAAAGACAAAGACACCATAATGACAAAAATGATGAAATATTCCTTCCAATTGCTTCTTTACCAGTGACAACTCTAGCCCTGATTCAATCTCCCTGCTGTCTAGATTAAAAACTACCAAGATACCTGTATTAGTTAGCTTGGGATGCCATAACAAAACACCACACAGTAGGTGGCTTAAAAACAGACATTTATATTATTTCTCACAATTCTGGAGGCTGGAAGTCAAGATCAGGGTGTCGGCAGGTCTGGTTTCTCCTGAGCCCACCTCCCTGCTTGCAGATCGCCTTCCCTCTATGCCTGCACATCCCTAGTGTCTCTTTTCTCATAAGGACACCAGTCCTACTGAACTGGGGCCCCACACTTACTACCTCATGAAACTTAATTTCCTCCTTAAAGACCCTATCTCCAAACGCCTGCACATCCCTAGTGTCTCTTTTCTCATAAGGACACCAGTCCTACTGAATTGGGGCCCCACACTTACTACCTCATGAAACTTAATTTCCTCCTTAAAGACCCTATCTCCAAATAGTCACATTCTGAAGTACTGGAGGTTAGGACTTCAATATAAATTTTGGGAAGGACAAGGTTTAGTCCATAACAATACCCAATAGTCCTGAAAACACCCAATCCAGAACTTCCTTAAAATCTGCTTAGAATCATGCAGCACAAGCCCTATTTCTACAATAAGCCCCTTCCAACTCCCTTTTCCTAAGATGCCCCATCATACCCTTAGCATGCATTTTCCATTGCTGAAGCAAATTAAATAAATCTAACTTTGACTACTGATGTGTTCGTGGTGGCTTTGGCTATTGGGCTTCTATGCCAGGATCTTCCATATTTGGGGGCTTATCTTTCTTGTGCTTTGTATCTGCCTAAATTGCCATTTTTCCTTCCCGAATAACTCCTGCTCATCCTTAAAGATTCAGTTCAAATGTCACCTGCCCTGAAAGCACTTCCTAATTTACTCCTTCTTAGTAGTTCAATCAGATGCCTCCTGTGATGGCTTTGTTATTTGTCAACTTGGCTAGGCTGAACTACATTTCCCAGAATTCACTTTTAAAAAAATGTTTCTAGTTAGGGGTGAACCACAGGGAAGATCCTTAGCAGACCTGAAGGACGGAAGAGAAGAAACAGTCATCTTGTAGCTCGCACACATTGCTGATGATCTGCTGACTTGCCCCTGCAGGTGTGAAGCAGAGCTGGTCCTGCCTCCCCCTGCATCCTGATCTTCTCTGACTTCTGGGCCAGGTGTGTGTTTAGCTCTATCACCAAGGTCACAAGAACCTTACAGAGGCAGATGAAACAAGACCTTACAAGTGTTTCAGTGCATCCTTAAGGGCTTCCAGCTTCAGTTTGTGGGTTCTAGCCTGCGTTAGTTCTCCCCCATGTCACCATCTTTCTTTCTTGATTATTTGGGCTATTTACGTCAAGCTCCAGCATTAAATGCAGAGGAAAAAATCCTGCAGAGACTGCTGTACCTATTGCCACAACTGTGTAAAGTCAAATTCCAGTAACAAATATCTGTCATCTATCTATCTATCATGTATCTATATTTTTATCTATCCATACATCCTCTACCCACCATCTATTTATCTATGATATATTCTATCTACCCATCATCTGTCTATTGATCCTGCTAGTTCCATTTCTCTAGCTGAACCCTTACTATTATACCCCTCCTCTAAAATATTTCTCTGTACTTCCTCTAAACCTTGAATATATTGCACTTGCATCATTTATGATAATTTATGGTCACAATTGTGTGGTAGATTGGATTATTTTGCTAATTCTTCATGTCCTCCCTCCATCATGTGGACTCATAGTGCACTAGATTGGGTGGAATATACGTTCCCCACTCCATGAAAGTTGAACTTGACAATGGGACTTGCTTCAGCTATTAAAATGTTAGCAGAAATTATGTTAAACGTTTTCGTATGGTTTGGTTTGGGTTTTTATGCATCGTGACTTGTCATGAAAAAAGCATGGCCCAGAGAATCTGCTGCCCCTTCCATCTGGGCCCCAGAACAAACACACATGGCTAAGACCTGAGCTCAACACACAGTCTGGAGCCAAGTCCAGAGGACTCACAGCCAGAAAGAGAGCCACTAGATATGCCAACCACCACTGATCTGCAGACTCATAAGTGCAAGAACAGATGTTTATTGTTGCAAGCAACTGTTCTGTGGAATAATTTGTACATAGCCTTATTGCAGCAATTGACTAGTAAATTTGCTTTCTTATCTGAGTCCCCATTAGAGTGTTGGCTCCTAGAGATCGAGGATGATGATAAAATTTTCCATATCTCCAGTGCCTAATAAGGCGCCTGATACACACTAGGTGCTATAATGTTTGTTGCATAATAGAATAAACAAACAAATGACCAAATGATCAAAGAACCACAATGGAGAGAGGCATGGCAGAGCGGTATTTTAGGAAGGGGAAACTGATGAGCTGTGTAGGATGGAAATGAGGAAAGTGAGTCTGGAAGCAAGTAGTAAGCAGAACGTGCACAATTATAGATAAAAGTTATCTGCCTTTCATTTTCAGATGACTAAATGTCCAAAGGGCCACAGGGGTTCCATGTGACTCCAGTATTCTTTGAAGAGCATTTCTTCTGCTCTTAACTCTCTACAGTTTGGGGGGGCAGCTGCAGAGTCTCTGTAGCTACATGGAATATTAGGGAAATTGACAAAAGATGAAAAGCCTGAACCTCCTCTGGAAGAAAAAAAAAATCAAGAAAACAAAATTACTGGTAAATGAAACTTTCCTGTTCTTCATTCAGGTAATCTTTTCTCGGTGTAATCAGCTGATTTGATATGGGATGTTTATCATCCCTTTGACCCACTGATGGTTTTTGTTGGTGACAGCTCATTTGAAATTCTCCAGGCTCTTGGCCTGGTCACCAGAGGTCTCTGCAACACATTCTCCTCAGTCTCCTCAGCAGTGGTGGTCCTAACTGAGACTCTTGTCACATTCCCTTAGGACATATGTCGTGGGCCTGTCACTAGAATTTCTCCATAGGAGACAGTTTCAAGGATGCCAAATTCATTAGCTGTCTTCAGCTGAACTTTGCAAACCATTTTTTTTACATTGAACAAACAATGCACACATACACACGTGTGCACGCATGCCCACCCGACACCACAGATACCCACATGGATTCCACTGTGTTTCTGAGAACAAAGAGAGTCTGCACTTTGTCTGGTGTCAATCATAACCTGAGATTAAAGCTGCTGTTTTATGCATTCAAAAGTCACACCCGCCAAACTCAGGCTTTCTCTGCCTAAGCTCTGAACTTCAAAAGGAATACTTTATAGGGGGAAAAAAACCCTACACATACACAAACAAAACAACACATGCACACAAACGATCCTCAAAAAAGATGCTATATGCACCTGAATACATTTCATTCTCAATTCCATAAATGAAGGCCCAGTGCCAGAACACCTGCAAAACCATGAGGGCTGTGAAAGTCACTGAGAACACTCATTGCCCCAAATGATACCCAAACCACTCTGATATAAGTAAAAAAGTGTTGGTGCATTTGTGAGCAACTGATTTAATCCTATTTCCAGGCTGTTTCAGGCTGAAACAAACTTGTTTTATAACAATTATTTATCCAGAAATCTCTGAAAGATCATTTCCTTGTTTAGCCTATATTTAGCATCTTGCTACAAATGAAACTTATCAGTATAATATACTGAATTCCCACTGAGCGTATAATGTTATACTACTAAAACTTTACCATTAATATGTTCTTAATTTAGATGCCATTAACTCAGATTTAGTGATAATTTGGACATAGAATGTGATTCTTTTAAAAATAACATTCCTTGTTTTTAATGATTATAAAAGCAATTCATGCTCACAATATTGCTTGGAAATACAGATAAGTATACAGAAGAAAAATTATCGTCACCTAAATCCAACTAAAAAAATAATTGTTTAACTTTTGGTACATTTCCTTTCAGTCATTTTTAAATGCATATACTTCATCTTTTTATATAAAATTGGGGTTGTATTGAGCAGTTTCTAATCCTTTCTTTATGTAACATGAGGCACTTTTCTCATAGACGTAATGATTTTCAAAATATTTTCGAAGAACTACATGTTATTTTATTTTACTGATGTCCTATAATTTAACTATTTCTTTAAGGTTAGATATTGAAAGTGTTTGAAAATTTTTTCTGTTATATATTGCATTGAAATATGAATTCTTTTTTTTTTTCTTTTTTGTCTTTTTTCGTGACCGGCAACGGATCGCAACCCTCAGTGTCGCGCCCGGACCGGGACCGGCAACAGGATCGCAACCCTCGGTGTTGCTCCTGCACCTCACTCAGCCAGTGAGCCGCCAGTCTGTATGTGGGATCCAAACCCTCGGCGGGAGTGCCACTGCGCTCCCAAGCGGCGCACTGTAGCAGTGCGCCACCGGGCCGGCCCTTGAAATATGAATTCTTAAACATGTATGTGTGTGGGAATTTCTGATCTTCTGAGAGAAGAGAACTGTTTTAAGTCTGAACATATATGACCAAATTTCTTTGCAGAAGATTGTCAGTAGTTTACATTTCCCCACATACAAGAATGCATGACTTGCCATTCTCTCAAATGGACTATTTAATTCTAAATTTGCAAATAAGATGGGTGGAACATGTTACTTCACTGCCTTATTTGCATTTCTTTGAATACTGGTGAAGATAAATACCTCCCCCAATGTTTGTTATTTGTCTACTTTTATGGTCTGTTTATGTCCCTTAGTCCTAAACTGGTAATTTTTTGAGTTGAAGCAGCTCTCTATTTCTGTATTTTAACTCTTAAAAAAAGATTTTTAATTTCGTTTCAGATTACTTTTAATTATTAAAATCTTTTTGGTGCTGAATTTTAAAATTTTCATGTGGCCAAAGATTTAAATAATTTCCTTTATCTTTTTATTTTTTACATAAAAAGTCTTGCACACCCTCAAAGTAGATTGATATTTACCTTTGTATTTTGTTGGCTTTATTTTTACCACTTGAGTTATCTAGAATTTATTTTGGTGAGTGGGATAAGATGAAGATTCAATCTGAGCTCTTCCTCTTTCCCACACAGTTTTACCAGCATCATTTATTACATGATCATTTTCCCAGATGTTCTGGGGATAATATGTGTATGTTTATGTATCAATTTCCATGGTACCAAATCTGCCTGTCATTTCTTATGTTGTACCCCATTGCTTTAATTATGAAAACTTGGTAGCTATGTTCTATATCAGCAAGTCACCCCCCTTATTACTCTTTCCTTTGAAAGGGAATTTCAAGTTGAGGTTTAAAATAATCTTGTCCATTCAAAAAAAATTCTACTGAGATTTTTGATTAGTGTTTGTAGTGAATGAACCCTGAGATTTATTTAGAAAAATTTAATGTATTTATAGCATTTGTTCTTTCCATCTAAAAGCATGGGTTAACTCTAAATTCCCTAAAATCTTAATGTTTTCTCTCTCAGGGAGGACAATGTTTTCCTCAAATAGTTTCCACATCTGTTAGTACTGATTTAAAGTGAAGTTATTGATTTAAAAAAAATTTTTTTTCATTACATTCATCCTTAAAGTCTTAGCTTTTTAGTTGGTTACCTTCTATTTTTTATGTTTTTACTAATCTCTTTTACAAATGATAAAATTTTTATTTTTGTGTTTCTAATTAGTATATCTGTTATTTTAGTTCCATTTCTTATTGCTATGATTAGACCTTCCATAACATTATTTTAAAAAGGATGATAATTTGCATGCTTGCTCATCTCTTACCCAATGGTGGTTTAAGATACCTGCCTTTTATTATATTTTAAAAATTCCTTTGTATTCCTGGTTTTCTAAGATTTTTATTTGTTTGTTTGTTTAACCCCTTAGGAATAAAGACTTAATTTTATGTAGTGCCCATTGATATAATTTTTCTTATTGACCTACTGAGGTGATGTATTATGTTATACATTATAAACTAAAACATCTTATTCTTACACAAATCATAATTGGTTGTGGAGTATGATTTTTTTAATGTACTCTATCTTCAAATTACGTCAAGGGCCATAATTCAAAACATGACCTTAACTAGAAATCCCAAAGACTATGTAATGTTTTTAGAGTAAAAAGTTACAAAAATAAATGATGTAACTTGATATTTTAAAGTTTAGAAAACACATTTATTACAGCACTGTTGTGACATATTTGTTTTCATTTAGTGTACTCTATTCAACTAAGTAGTATATGTATGTCTCAGTTTATTATAATATTTACATAAACAGTTTACATTGGGAAATTGTCCAATTTTAGAAAAGACTGTTCTGAATTAGTGGGCTTTTAGTGTATTACCAGAAATGGGAAAAAGTATCTCTGAAGAGCTGTTGTAATCTTTTAACTACTGACTGAGTAGATATTTTTAAATTATCAACCATTTTGCTACTTGTGTTTTAGAATCAAGAGTCTCTGCAGACTTGCCAATCTTAATTTCTTTCATTAATACCTTGAGATGTGTTTCAAGTAGTAGAATCAAATTGAGATGGCGGGTCTAAAATTAGTGATCACCACTGCCAAGTAGTCTGACCATGGCTGACCTTCAGAAAAATCTTTCAGTGAGTTTCAGCTTTCTTTGCGTATGATAAACAATCTTTACACTTCTACAGCATTCTCTTAACATTTTCATCAATTACCCCTTGGAGTGGGGGAGGGGACCTTCTTTTCCCTTTTTATATACTCATATATACCCGTTCCACATGGTGATGGGAATGCATCCCCACTGTGATTCTGACTGTAAACAGTATTTTATGCATTCCTGCAACCGGGTGGCCCTGGAGAGATCAGCTGAACTACTCATTAGAGTTGTGTCATAGCCAGGTTAAGTCACTTTAAGTGTGATTTGAACCCCTTGAATTAATTCAATTTAATTTTTTAAAAAAATCACTGAGTTGCTGTCATGTGCATGGAACTATATTACAGTATAAAGATACTCAGTCTGATTATACCATACTCCTTTCTCCTTCCTAGTTAGATTAAAATTATTTCTTCTAATTGGGCACCAATATCTAACTAATTTCAATATTTTAAAAACTACTTAAAAATCACCTATCATACTTTTTCACCTTTAATATGATGCATTTATCTCATGTGAAAACCCATAAAATCTATAAATTAAATAATAGTAGGAAGATGTTGTAAAAGCAGATAAATCTTTATGAGATTAATAAGACTCACATAAAACTTAATAATGTCCATATATTTATCTCATGTGAAAACCCATAAAGTCTATAAATTAAATAATAGTAGGAAGATGTAGTAAAAGCAGATAAATCTTTATGAGATTAATAAGACTCACATAAAACTTAATAATGTCCATATTATAAAATATCTTTCTTTGATATTAGAGGGGAAAAAACTCTACTGGTACTTTTCTCAGATTCTAGCAAATTATATAAATATTAATCTTTTCAATTTTTGTTTTAATAGTTTGAAATAGAGAATGCACTCTGTTTCTAAGGTTTACACTATATAGACAAGTTCCACTGTTACTGTATAGGGTAAGGAAATAAACAAAAGTGGAAATTATCACTTATCTGAAATTTTTAGAAGTCCCTCCAGAGACAGATACATGAATGATTAAAATTCCTTCTCAAATTTAGTGATGTTTCTGTATTTGATCTCAACATAGAAACTATTTTAACCAGAATTTCTATATGGGAAGTCCACAAAATTCCTAGGGGGAAAAAAAGATTAAAATTTTACAGAGAAACATAGCCCACCTGCCTCTTTTATGGTTCAACAGAATGAGGCCAACGCTCATTGGCTGCCAGTTTGGGGACCTTCATCAGTGTGGCCACCACTGAGCTAGCATTGAAAGCCAGCTTTGTGAGCATGCATTCACTGGTCTTAGAGAGATGAAGGAAAAGAAGAGGGAAGGAGAGAATGAGGAATCTGGACTCTCAAAGCAGAAAGCTCTATTTTATAAGACAATGGTAAGGGCAAAGGTTAAAGATGGTGCTGTTAATTCCATATTTCACTAAGGACACTGTTTCTGGCATAAGCCAGACTCCCACACACAGCCGCTAAATGCTCACAAAGGAAACTTGTAAAAGATGACTACCAAGCACATACGTTGAGACAATGTGTGCTTTGTGATCAATTAAAATGCAAGAACAGTCTGTAGTGGGACGTCTTGCAAAAAAGGGCCTTTCTTCTCAGTACTTAAAAAAGGCAGATCTATCAAACTTATGATAATGCATTGCCATGCTGATTTAATTGTCAATTACAAATTACTTAAGTGCACTTTAATGATCCATATAAAGCCCTTTTTTTTTTTTTTAACTCTAATAGCTATTAATGGTTGTTAAAGAAAATGAAACCACTTTACTGAAATGTAATGTGGCGGTCTATTAAGAATAAGTTTTCAAAATCATAAAATATTATCACAAAAATGTTAACCCTGTACATTTTAATATTCTGAGTAGGTCAATCTTCATTCCACTGAAAGAACATTTCCTTCAAATTACACGCAATTACAGTTTAAACATCTTCATATATGTTATATATGGAATAAATTTTACCTAATTCCTAGTCAAAATGCATCTTCAGAAGTTGGAAAGGGAGTGAGGCAACATATGATTCCATTTCCTCGAAGTTTTAGAAGATTGGAAACACTAGTCATCAGAACAGACTGAGGTGACCACAATCATGTCCCTGCTTCTCTTCATCTCTACCCTGGTCCCTGCTTTTAAAATTACTGTATTAAAAGAATGAATGACAGAAGTGTTTTGTGCTCTGCATAAGGACAACCAGTTAGTCAATTTGAGGTTCAGACGTGCCTCACCTAACACATGTATCTCTAGAAAGAGGCGTCATTAAATATTTTAAGTATATTAGAGGGTCTTACTAATGAAACAAAATCTGTGGTGTATCCCTTTAAAAGAGAAAAATTTTATCAAACCATTATTTCCCAGAGTATCTGTTTGCAAGCCTGACTCTTCTGCACAGAGTTTCCTTAAGGGGGGGACACCTGTCCTACCTGAAGACTACTGAATACACACAGCTGAGGTCATCCTTAAAGTGTACCTTGCCGCATTCTCTAGAATACCCACTAGATAAGGAGTTATTAGGAATATGAAATTAAATATCATTAGAGTCAGAATCAAACAGCACCGGGCTTATGTCTACATAAAGTAAGGAAATTAAGAGACTTTACAATGATCTGTCTTGCTGGTAACTGTAGACAGTTAAAATAAGCCAAATATTCAAAGCAAAGTAGCTATTTTAGAGTATTAATTATTCTTTGTGGCCACCTGCCTTGATCATATTAAACAGCTATCACAAATCCATCTAATTGTATATGTTGTGATTGGAAGGGAAGGGGAAAGAAGAGGGTCTTTAGAAGAAGACGGGGCTTGGAGTCCAACTGTCACTCAATGACCATCTGTGTGTCCTTCAGCAAGTTTCTCATCTGAACCTATTTCCTCATCTATGAAGTGGGGATAATGCATACTGTACATGAATGTTTCACAGATAAATGAACAGATGTCAAGCACCTGGCTGATAATACTTAATAAGTGTTATTCTTTCTTATCATGATCTTTTCAACCCAAGGTCTTTTAAAAAATCAGCAAAGTCACATATGTGCAGTTCCCAATCTCAACCTAACATTTCAGTAACTGAACTCAGAAGTTATATGCAAATTGAAATGCTGGCTTTTAAATCCTTGAGGTCAAGAATCAAAACCTACGTTAAAAGCAGATATATCTTCAGTAGCACCTACCACAGCATAGGACCTCAATAAAAAATGTAGATTGAATTGATTCCAGTAAAAGAACCATGTTATATATGTTTGCTCTTTGCTTCCAAAGCTAATTTCATTCTTTAACAGCCCCTAATCAAGTCAACCAAGTAAATTGTTAGGTTATGGAAGATGTGTCAACTTAGGTACAAGTGACTTACTGATTATTCTTCCCCCCAACAACCTTAGTTTCTTTTACCATAATGTGTATAAATACTGTATTGCTAAGTAAACATTTGTGGTATTGAAGTCAAAATGCTTAAAATTTAATTTAATACTTGCATCTTGTACAAACCCATGTGTATGAATTTACCTTCTGAAATACTGGAAAAAATATAATGGAAAAAGAGCTTAAATTACTTTAAAAAATTAGTCCCTCAGCCAACCCACTGGGTTGGGAAGATGCAGACTTCCAGTAAGTAAAGAGCTGATAACCCCTTCAATACAGCAAAACATCTGGGGTAAGGGGCTTCTTTAGCTTAGGCTCTTGACAACATACTTGTTGGCAATTTAAATGAATACACCTTGAAGCACAGCATTCCCATAAAGTTTCAGATATGAAAAACATTGAGGAAAGCTCCAGTAGACCATAAGAAATGAGAGTAACCTTAAACCCAAAATCATTTGAGAAATTGAAGATTTGGGGGTTAGTTATGAACAAGAATGGGAAAACTGGCAAGTGCTTGATAAATGAATAGCTTGAAAATGGCTCTGAGAAAAATGTAACATTCAAGTTGCCTGAATCAAAAGGCTTTATGTCATAAAATAAACCTTGTCTAGAAGGAAATCAACTTTTTTCCCCTCAAATTAAAGCTGCAAGTAGAGGATAATAAAAAGACGGCATTAGTCACATTTCTTAGAAATCTGATGAAGAGCTCTCTCCTAGATCTCATTCCCACGTGCTCTGGCCTCATCT
>NW_007727742.1:130333-140318 GCF_000696425.1 Galeopterus variegatus | reverse complement strand
CACATTTCTTAGAAATCTGATGAAGAGCTCTCTCCTAGATCTCATTCCCACGTGCTCTGGCCTCATCTCCTTTCTTTCAGGCCTCTAGCCTGGGCTGGGGTCTATTCTCCCATTTCTTTTCCCCGGGACCGGATGCTGCTTGATTAACCTCACCTGTAATCCCAGGAGCGCCAAATTCAAAGTTTCTGGAGCAGCTACCAGTTCATTTCTTGTGTTCATCTGGAAGCTGGTTTTCTTTTGATGGTTTAGAAATATAACATTAGAAGCATGCATGGGGATGGGGGGCCTGGGTCCTTGAAAGACTTCCTACACCTTTACCTTTCATTTCTACATGACTCCAGGTGCCAGAGGATTTTGATTGCTAGGGTTCCAGGAAGTAGAGAAGGTGGTCTACCAAGCAGTTAGGAGCAGACACTTGGAAATTGAACACAACAGGGTTTATATCCTGACTGTGTGGACTTTCTAAGCCTCAGTGTTCTCATCTATAAAGTGAGAATTATATAATTTCACCTGTCTAATAGAGAAGAGAGAATTAAGTGAGGAAATGCATGAAAAGGGCTTGGCACAATGCTTGACCCATAGAAAGTGCACAGTGAATGTTAGCTATTCACATTATTTCTATAATATCTCAGCAGGAAAAGGTCAGTGTAAAACATTCAATTTTATTTTACTACAAGATTACCAGACTCCTTGAAAGGGGAGCAGCTATGGTAAGCACTGATAGAATATCTACTTACTCTAAGAGTCTCAGTGAAAGTAATGCACGCATGGACAGTAGAACACAAAGTATGTATTTTTCTGTTGTTTATAAAACAGGTATAGAAACCCAGTATTTAAAAAACCTAGATGACAACCTGTGAAGTACTTATTAACTTGCACAAATTACTGTAGGTGCAGATTCTCCTACCTTGAATATATTAGACCATATGCATGTCGCTTCTTCCGGCTATTAGTTTTTAGTGCTCTCAAAATGCAGCACCAATAGGGTATTACTAAGTGGGCAGTAAAAGCCACTAAATATTTTGACAGGTGGATAAAGTTTAGTGAGCTCATTTCCCACTCAGCCTTTTAACAAATCACATAGTTCCAACAACCACACTGCCTAAAGAGAAAAGGCCTTTGATTACAGGTATTTAATGGAAGTCTACATAAGGACGTGGAATCCAAGTGAGAGCAAAGGAATAAAATAAGTGGGAAACACTCATTCATTCAACAATATTTATTGGGCACCTCATCAGTACGGGCTCTGGGAGTTTGGTGGCCCTGTTATAATGGCACCAGGACCCTTGTTTGCCCCTAACATATAGTCTCATGCTCTGATAGTTCAGAACTTTGTGACAACCTCTGTTGTAAAAACTTGTATGTAGATATGCACCAAGTAATATGTGATCTCAAGCCAGGTAATGAGTACAGTGATTTAAAAAAAAAAGAGAGAGGAAAGGTGGTGAGAAGGGGTGGAGATGGGGTAACGGATATTTTTATACATCGGTAAAGGGAGGCCTTCCTAAAGAGGTGACATTAAAGCAGATACCTGAATAACCTGTGTGTGTGTGTGTGTGTGTGTGTGTGTGTGTGTGTAAAAGAGAGAGAGAAGGGAAGCAGAGGATGGGGTAAGGGATATTTTTATACATTGGTAAAGGGAGGCCTTCCTAAAGAGGTGACATTAAAGCAGATACCTGAATAACCTGTGTGTGTGTGTGTGTGTGTGTGTGTGTGTGTGTGTGTGTGTAAAAGAGAGAGAGAAGGGAAGCAGACCATGTCATTTATTGGCAAAGCATTCCAGCTAGCAGGAAGAGCAAGTGCAAAGACTCCTGAGACAGGATCTAGCTGATTTGAGAAAGAGCAAAAAGGCCAGCCCAGCTGAAGCAGAGTGAGCCAAGCTGAGTGCCGTAGGTAACAGGAGACCAGAGAGAACATGGACTTTGTAGGACACGGTTAAATTAGAGGGATAACAGAGACTAAGATCCAAGAAGGCCTTTGAAGGTAATAGTCCTTCTACAGTAAGATGGATACCATCTTGAGAGAGAATAGAAAAAAGACATGTCTTCTTTTTAAATAAATAGGCACATCTGTAAGGATAAAACTCTGATGTGGGAAGAAAAACTACACATGCAACAAAACAGCACCAGCTGAGACGCTGGGAAGGGAGAAAAAATTCAACCATGGCTGGCTGCCCAAATGTTCTCTGACATTTAAAGCGCCTACAATTTCTCTTTCTTCTTGCATTCTTCTCTCTTTCCTGTTTTTAGCAACTTTTTAGGAAAAAAAGTCAGATGTCTTTTAGTTGAATCATGAGTGTGACTTCATACCACCTTATCACCTTTCTCTTTGCCTCTGCAAGCACTGTCAAGATTTCCTCTAAAAACAATGCCTTTGACTTTCTTAAAATAAACATGCTAACGAAAAAAGAATCTCTTTTGATAAAAAAGGGACAATAGAAATACAAGTGTATTTCAAAAAGTTCAGGGAAAAATCAGATTAAAAGATACTATGAATCTTTCCATGAACTTTTTGAAGTGCCCTCATAGTTACTAGAATCTTTGCAATTGCAAAGATTTCTCTCTTCACATTATCATTATCAGTGTTCCATTTCCCCCCATTCCCCATTTTAGACATTTTACCAGATAGGTTCTGATTTAGTTCTATACTTAAAGGCATTGTCAGCTTTGATTTGACCTTTAGCTGGAGTATATTGTAAATTGTAAAGTTTCAAATCAATGTGATCTGTATTATAATTATTAATAATTAAGAAATCTCCATGGCTCACCCGTATCACTCCTTCTTAGACTTAGAATCTGAGGTTTGCCAGTCAGTGACTCTCTTGGCCTCATCCTAGCTGCATGGTTGGAAGGCACATGCCTAGTGCCAAGAGAACAGAAACAATACCAGTCAGGGTATAAAAAAGCAGGTAAACAGGAGGGACCCCAAATCTCTCACCTCCTTCTTTCCTTGCTCTCCTGGAGAATGGTGGCCAACCATGGGGCCAAAGAGTGAGGGGAGGGACTTCAAGAGCAGAGAACTGGCTCTGGAACCTCAAGGTTGGAGAACAGTTTTTAACCTTTTGGAAATAAGAAAGCTGGAATTCTGAAAATGGGCTACAAGGTGAACACAGAACTGAGTCTCACTGAGGAGCTAAAACTGTTCGGTTAGTGACTTCTGAAAAGGCATGAGGCATGAGGCATGCTTACATAAAACTTTCCCTAGCTCATGGATACTGTGCTAATATTCTTCATAGTCATCACTAATACTGATACTGTTCAGACACTGGGCTTTAAAAACTGTTTCTTTTTGTTTTCATAACTATTTTTCTCCTCTCTTCATATTCAATTTTGAGGCTTAGGGTAATAGCCTACAACCAAATCAGTAGCTCTCAAGTCTTGCCAACCCTCCCCCCCACACCCTTCCTGGACAATTGCTAGATATGGCTCTGGTATTTCATTCATAAGCTACTATAACATTTCAAATTGTTTTTACTGCATTCTTGGCATGTATGGTACAACTTCTGAGTTCTAATTCAGCCAATTATTCTGGATGCCGAGACACTTGTAGCTGCCAATCTTCTATTACCTTCATGTCGTAAAAATACTCACACTCCTCAGATATCTAAGTGCTATAAGGAACACTTCAATTCTTGCCATCTTAATTTGCTACCAATCAAGGTGATCAAAAAAAACATAAACATATAAAAAAAATCTTGAGTTAGCCTACTTTTTAACACAGCTTTTTAAAAAGAAGCAAATCATGTTTGATTAACATTTGATTCCCCCCACCAACTTACATTATTAGAACTTAAAGAAGGCAGTGAAATGGTTAAACTACGACAGAGATGAACTTTATGTGTTTCAGTCTGAGCATTAGGCTACAATTAGATATTCCTTTTCTGAATAACTGAACAATAATATAAAACCAGGGTCTTGGGAAGTCAAGAAATGTTTTGAGAGCAGGGGCTCTGCTTTGATTTTTGAATCTTTTTTTTTTTTAACTCATCAATTTTAAAAAAGAATCACCTAATATTAACCATCTTTCTCTGAAAAACAAAACAAAACACAAAACCCTTATACCTTCCTTAGTATATTAACTTCTATGTAATAGCAAAATAGCAACGAACATTTATTAAGCATGCACCAGATACTGGTTTGAACTCTTTGTAGGTATGATGTTTATTCCTCTCAGCAATCCTAGGAGATGGGTACTATCAATATCCCCATTTCACAGAGGAAGAATCTGTGCCCTGAATTGTTAAACTTGGTGCTGAAGGCCACACTCAATCAGAATTTGAGTCTAATCCAATTCCAGTGCACATGACATTGAACTGCCAAGTAGGCAGTTATGTACTCAAATGAGTCTAGTGAAGACACTGGACAAAACTTCTCCCATTTTCCTTAAAAAAATTGCAAAGTTTTCCCCCTTAATTTTAGAAGAGGATGACATTCAGAAAAATGCTCGCTTTCTATCTCTGTGTTTCAGAATATCTAAATTGACTCACTCCTAATCTTTAAAATTTGTACATTTCACACCAGGAAAGACAGTCAAAGAAGGGAACATTTTATTCCCAACTGACATTCTGGGTTTAAAAATCCTTTGCAACAGTTTTGTTTTGAAAGATCTCAGTGGTTGCATATGAACCTGCCAGATGTCAACAATGTGTCTGCCATGTACAATATCTCCTAAAGACTAAAAATGTTTCTTGCTGATACAGTATTTGCAAATAACCCCCAAACACCATTGGACCTGCTGCATCTCTAAGTGTCTGTGTAAATGCCTCTGAGACAACAGATGTTCTGGATTCTTGTTCTCTTTGAATAATAAAGTGACTTGTGTGGAGCTGATGTTTCCCTCACTTTTTCACAAGAGTTTCAGGAAGAATCCATGAGTTGTTATCTTCAGATCAACTGCAGGTCCTGGAATCCACCTGTGGCTACTGGCAGATTTCTGCAGGTGTTTGCACATGGGAAGCTGTCACCACATCAGGGTAAAGCTTCCGACAGAAGGATATTCATCGGCAGGAACTGTTTTAGGTATCAGGATTTCTTTCTGGGACACAGATATACAAGTGGAATCTGTACTCAAAAATAAATCAGTGATGGGGACTGCTGAAAAGGCTGTGGGTGAGCCAGTCTGGCAAAATGCAGGTTACCTGGAAAATGCACAGTGACTGATGAGAACTGACACATGACAGGGGCCAAGAGGAGACCTAGTCTTGCAAAGGAGCGGCATATTGAGTTACTTCAAGGGAAAAGAGGGGAAATTTCAAGAAGCCAGGTCCAGAAAAGCAAGGGAAAATGAGATTAAATATAAATGAATATGGAACTGTGGTTTGAACTGCAACCTTAGCCATAACGATGATAATGAATACCTCATATTTACAGGTGTTTTGCAATTTTCAAAGCCTGTTTAGGGGCACTGTGTCATTTAACTGATTAGGAACTTGGAACTTGGAAGTGGAACCAGGTCTTGAACACAGAAAAGGAAAGAGAAGAAAAAGGGAACAGAAGGGATCTAAAAGTCTCCCCCTGAAACTAAAGGCATGGAAAAGGAGTAGGGCAAAATGGCTTAACATAAAAAGAATTGCCAAGCCTGACAGGAGATGAGACATGTCAATTTCATGAAGATATGTGCAGACACAAGCTCTGTGTACAGCAGAGCCCTGTGGTCCTGGGAAGAAGCATTCGATTACAGTAAGAAGACCCACATTCTAGACTTGGCTCAATAAGTTACCACCTGTGTAACTTTGACAGTGTCATTCAACATAGTCAACCCCATGTTTCCCTGTCTGCAAAACAGGAGTAACGGGGTCTGCTTCCCTGCATATATGCAAGTACATATATGGTATTGCTTAGCACTTAGGAGCCAGGCAGGCAAAAATGTTAGCTTAAAATTATAATCAGATTCTTCTTAATCAATCAACTACAAATGTCTCTCAATATTACAAATTCAAGTTCTAAAGATCTCTATGAATTAGATGTTGTTCCTACTGTACAGGTAAAGAAAACTGAAATTGAGTGGTTATTTTGTAGACCTGACATTAGAAATTAAGTCTTTGAACCTCTGATTCCTGAATATTTCCACTGGGGAAAATAAATCACTTAAATAGTGTGTCCAAAGTCACACAGCTAAAAAGAGGGTGAGAGACAGCATTTGACACTAGAACTATTCAATTTTAAACCTGTACTTTATAAGCAATACCAGTGAAAACTAAAAACTTCTGGCATCCTTCTTTACTCTCTAACTGTTGATTACAAGTGACTACCACTGATTGCAGATAAATATCAAAATGGTGTTCTGCCAAAATGGGAAGATACGTTTTTGAGTCATAACATTGTAAGATCAGTATACACTTCTTTCACTTTTATAGTTAAAAACAGAAGTTTATCTCTACATCGTGTACTGAAAATTAATTTCAGTCTTGGTTCATGAGAATTTGACTATGCATGGCCCAATGTGTCTTTAAGATGGCACATTCAATTTAATTACCATAGCTGAGAGGCAGGGCAGGGGAAAATAGCAGTGCAGTGAGCATTTCTTCTCCTTTTACTGATAGTAAATTGCTGTACATAATCCCGTAGCCAGAGGGGATAGCTTAGTGAACTAAGCTTCAGGTTTGCTAGTCTAGGCTGTTTAAAACCTCAAGTTCAAATCCCAGCAGAGCCTGTATGACTCTCATCTCCTTGACTTTGATCAATTACATTTCATAGATTTTTTTTTATTATGTAAGAGACTTAAATAAGGCCTTATAGCCCAAATCCAGTCTATGATATGCAGACTCTAAATACCTTGTACTTTTAATTTATCCAAGTATTGAATTTTAAGCTTACTGTTTCTAACATCTTTACCACAGTTAGAGAGGATATTATGTGAAAACTTTTAATTAAGATGAGAATATTTTGGTGGAATCGTGTGCTGTTGCATTTATATGTGTGATCTGCCAGTACTGGTGAAGGAATCGGTCTGTGAAAGACAAACCCAATACAATTAATGACATTACCATTCATTGAATGCTCACCACGTGCCTGGCATTCATCATGAGTTATCTCATTCAATCCACACAGCTACTCTGTAAGGTAGTTTTTTTTTTTTTATATCCAATTTACAGAGGATTCTAAATGCTCTGTCCAAAGTCACACGAACTGGAGTAGGAGAGTTGGGATTTAAACACAGGTGGGTCTGGCCCCGAAGTCCATGACGTCCTACTCTGTAAGGTAGTTTTTTTTTTTTTATATCCAATTTACAGAGGATTCTAAATGCTCTGTCCAAAGTCACATGAACTGGAGTAGGAGAGTTGGGATTTAAACACAGGTGGGTCTGGCCCCGAAGTCCATGACGTTCCATGTATCTATGCCGCCTTGCAATTACTATATGTCTAATTAGAAAATAAGAACAAAGTGTGGGGGAAAACACCAAAAATGAAGTTGTAAAGTGAGAGCCCAAATCAGCAAGGCAGCAGGACCCTGGGTCTCAAGGAGAAAACCTGGGCCGTACTGTCGTAATGTTGCATCAAGGCTGTCTTTAAAGAGCTGCTGACTCGTCCACATGGTGAGTAGGCAGGCTTTTAGGCGTGGTCTCCAGAAGATCCCAGTGTGGGTGGGTGTGAAGATATAATACCCTTTAAAAATGTCACAGGCAGAGTTCTCACACTTAGTAGAATCTTCACTCTGCTTAGATGGCATGTCACTGATAGCTAAGTTCCCAGAAGTCACATCCCTACCTGGGAGTATGTTCTATGTGTCATGCTTTGTTTAACCATCTCCCCAGGTTTTTTATTTTCTTTGCTATTAAAGAAACTCTCCATCCTCTGCTCACATCTTTCCAGCCATCATGTGACCATCCTGTTGTGACACCCCTAATAATGCTGTGTTGGGAGTAAAGTCACAGGCAAAATCAACAGTGCAACCATGTTTTCTGGTGTGGGTGGCTCTCCAGGTGATATCATATCTTAGGAATAGAAACAGGTAAAAAATGAAAGGTGGGTGTGGAAATGATCTTAACAACTTGAGACATGTTGGGTTTAAAGTGCCTGAGAAGCATCCAGGTAAAGAGAGTATCTAGGAGCATCCGGGTGGGACTGTAGAGTGGAAAATTGGTTGCATGATTCTGCATTACATGGGAAGTTCAGGACCGGAGCCTAGATGGGGAATCATCAATATTTAGGACACAGTTGAAACCATAAGAGAGGATGAGCTCACCCAAGGAGTGAATATACACCAAGAAAAGTAGTGGGTCAAAGCAGGACCCTGTGAAGTACCAATGAAGAGGAGAATTAGAAAGACAGACATAGAGATCAGGCAACCAGGAGAGAACAGTGACAGGGGAATCAAGTTGGAAGGGCAGCATTTCCCAAAGCTTTACAATAAGATGAGTTTTACAGGTTAAAGCAAAATAGCCTTGCTAATTTGTGTTAGGAATCTTTATAAGGGATTACAGTAATTAGAGCTTTCTAAAATTATTTGACCACGGAACTCTTCGTTTTATATAAAACCTATTCATATCCCTCAAAGCTTGTGTTCCTTGGAGCATGCTTTGAGAAAACCTAGGCGGTGAATTTCCCTGAAGAAGAAATTGTGATATCAATGCCACAGTCAGATCTGGTATAAGGAGGACCCCATAAGGGCTAAATTTTTACTATTACCAAGTAATTGATTACCTTTATGAGAGCAGTTTTAATGGAGCAGTACAGATAGATGCAAGACTGTGAAGAATTGACTAAGTGTGGATGGTGTAGGTATATGAAAACATCAAGTTGTGCACCTTGAATATATACAATCTTTAGTTGTCAATGATACCTCAATAATGATTAAGAAAAAGAAGTGAGGATATAAAAACAGTGTATGTTGATTACTCTTTCAAGATACTTGGGTTTGAAAGGAAAAACAGACACACAAGATAGTAACTAAGGAGGATGTAGCATCAACAGGGCATTTCAGGATGAGAGCTTTGTGCAAATTGATTGGCTGAAAGGAAAAAGCCAGAGAGAGATAAAAGCCAGAAATCTGTGTGATGAGGGGGTGGGAGGAAGGGAAGGTGCTAGACCACAGTACTGAAGATATGGAGAGGACTGCACACCAGGTAGAACACAGGGAGAGCTCACATAGAAATAAAGTAGTCACCTGCAAGAATAGAGGGGAGCAAGGGCTTCAGACAAGTTGAGAGGAGTGGGCAGAGCTCCTTACAAGAGGTGGCCTCTGATCTGGGCCTGCAAGGAGAGAAGAGAAGCAGAGAAGAGAGGTACGCAGGAAATGAAAGCCATCCAAGCAGAGGGGAGCCAGAAGGAAAGCTGTTTAGACGCTAAAGAACAGAGTGTGCCCAAGGAAGGACATTTGGGATCAGAATTCCAGCACTTTTCATTTTTAGCTAGTTCTCTCTTCATTGAATGTCCTTGGTTCCATGGGACATGATGTCTAATTAACTGTAGGATCTTTTTTTTTATTTGACTCCTGATATCTAAAATTACACAAACAAAATTTTCTATAAAAAGAAAAGGAGAGTAAAGAAACAACGTTTACTTTTGGTAAATTGAATAGTGTGAGTAGACAAGACAAGCCAGAAGCAACCAAGATCTCATGAGTAAGAAAATGACATGTTGCTCATTTTGCTGATTTGGAACAAAAAGTGAGTCAGGGATTTATGTAAGACCAGAATCTGCAAAGAAAAGTGTGTAATAGAGCTGAACAAGATATTTACCATCTTGTTGGAATGATATCCTATCGTAGGCAAGGAAATGGGAGTTGTTATTGGTGATTATTGTTTGCCACTTAAGGATATGAAATAATCAACATTTTTGGTAACAATTTTAAGGACAATTATTTTAAGTTTTGCATGTTGGTGCAATTCCAAACAAGAACTCACTAGCCATCTCTTGATTTTGGAGAAAGTATGAATACTGGGATTTGGATACATTCAGAAGAGGTTTCTGCAAAATATTATTTGTTCTTTTTTTTTTTTTTTTTTGTCTTTTGTCTTTTTCTGTGTCCGGCAACGGATCGCAACC
>NW_007727742.1:128808-129528 GCF_000696425.1 Galeopterus variegatus | reverse complement strand
AGCGCCGCCACGCTTCCCAAGCGGCGCACTATCCAGTGCGCCACCGGGCCGGCCCCAAAATATTATTTGTTCTAAGCAGACTGCATAAACATAAACCTTTCAGCTATTTTCCTCTATAACATTGCATTTTAATCCTTTAGCCAGCCATACTAAAAAATAATAACAGGAATGGAAATTATCCAGATCTAAAGATGTTGTTTTAATTAGAAGCCTGCCCTGCTCAATGGCTTGATGAAGCTTCATTGTTAGTCTGTGCTAGCAGTGAGAGAAATTTGTTCCCCCATCCCAAACAATTGTTTAAACAACAATTTATTAGGTAGCAAATTGGTAACCTATGACACCAGAATCAGCCATCATCTCACTGATGGATCAGGAACATTAAATATACATATCTTTAGCTGCCACAGATACAAGGGATGAGCATTTTCATTTGTGTGGGAAAAGCTTATATGGAAATAGACCTCAAATAACAACACGTGACTTCAAATGTATAATTTTAGGGAATGAATCTATATTTGACGTGTATTCTGAGGCAAAGAATGTGCACTTAAGAGTGGTGTGTGTGTATGTCCGACAGAGAGAGAGACAGACAGACAGACAACACAGAGTGCAATATTGTGTGTTTTTGTGTAGCAAAGTAGGAATGTTTGTAGTTTGTTCATTATTAATATGTTAAGGAGATGGACTGATCTACAGGCAATTGATTGTTCTATTTAAGGG
>NW_007727742.1:122631-128711 GCF_000696425.1 Galeopterus variegatus | reverse complement strand
CATTATTAATATGTTAAGGAGATGGACTGATCTACAGGCAATTGATTGTTCTATTTAAGGGTTAAGTCCCCATTTCACATAAGAAAATAAGCCTTTTCAAAATTCTGGAAACCCCTCCTAGTCACATTTCTTAGAGATCCCTCACCACTGGTATTTCAACATAATGCCCATCCCCAGCCTGCAACTTACTGGGATTCACTCCATGCCTTTTGGGGTTTGCCCAAGACCCACATTTTGAAGTTGTCCCTAATACTCTTGTCATAATCATCATCACAATTATAATCTTAGCTGTTCTCCCTATCAGAAAACCAAGGTCTTTGTCCATTTCATGTGGGTAATATTAGAATGAGTTAAGCATTTTCATTTTGAACAAGGAAAAAAGGCTTTTAATTCTTAGAGTGATTATCTTATCATTAATTTTAACTCCAGTCATTAGAAGTTTATTTCTTTAAGCATCATGAATAACAATGTTTCAGTAGCCATAAAGGTTCGACCTCATTCTATGTATTCTTTACCAGGAAAAGTAATATTGAACATTAATGGTCCCACCCCTGATAACTGAATTTTTTTTAAATCATTTTTTTTAAATCACTTTTTATGTAAAATCCATTAATATGTTGCTGCCTTTGTTATATACTGTTTTGAGCCTAAATGAACACGGAGAGCAGTACAGTTAGAATACAGTGTACAGGCATCATCATGGGGATCCTTTGTGTTAGTTACGTTTTTCAAAAGTTATCTAAAAGAAATCCTGCTCCCTGTGTACTTTTACCTCTTACAAATAGCATATAATATACAATACCAGTTGGGGTTTGGAAACAATAACTTCTCATTTCTCTATTTCAACACCAAGAGGAAACAAAGCAAATTATTTACATAATTTAAAAGACAGCATTATAAACGCATATTTAACTCTGGGAACATCGCTAGGTGGCATCTGGTATTCTAAACATCATCATGCATTCCATCCAGTGCCATGAAACACAGATCATTTATATAAAATGAAAAATTAGGTACTCCAAATTTAAAAGCCAAGCATTTAAAACAATGGGTCAAAACAATGAAAATTTTGGCAATCTTAAAAAAAAAGAAAGACGTGTTGTCCATTCTTGAGGATTTAGCAGCAATAATTCAGCTGGGGCTTTTTTCCTTTGCTGCCCTTTCAACAGCTTGGGGAGAAAAGTGAAGCCAAGGCTGTTTATTTTGCTCCCTCTTATCATCTCTTAAAACCAGTCCAGAGAGGCATATGGTTGAAGCTGTAAGCTTAAAGGAAAATGTTCAGATCATGGTGGATTTTAATGACCTAGGCATTCTACTTTCCAAGTACTAAAGATAATGAGGTGAGGCTGGCCGGTTGGCTCAGTTGGTTAAAGCACAACCTTATAACACAAAGGTCATGGGTTCAGATCCCCCTACCAGCCATCTGCTGAAAAAAAAATAAAGATAATGAAATGGGCTTTTTTTTGGTCTGTCGTGTTTTTTTTTTTTTACCTTAATAACCGATATTACACCATCCCCATGGCAAAGTACAAGACATTTTGGCTTCTGGTCTATATGGAGCACACGCCCTTCATGGAATTCCAGCTACAGGAGGCATCATTGACCCTGGGCCCAGCTGCTGGGCTCTGAAACCCAGCAGCACGTTTGCTCCAAGGCCACACTTCCCACTGGCTGCTCCCATTCATGGATTGGGCACGGCAGGGCAGTAATGCGGTCCCGTTGCTGGGAGAGACCACTCTTGTGGTCAAGGTCAGCTCAAGGACTCCCCAGCAGCCTCGCCAAGTCTTCTTTAGACTGCACTGTGAACTAGGATGCTTCGGCCCACCTTCCTTGCCTCAGGGTCAGACATGAGTACAGCCTGCCCCCCTCCCTGCCTTTTCTGGCTCCCACCCCACTTTCTCTCACAAGCATTTCCACTAATTCAATCCTTACATGCTTATTTCCTTCTTAGTGCCTATTTCTCCAAGTACCAGGACTCACACAGTCTATAATTCTATGTGAAAATCAGACATAGGAAAGTATGAATTGGCAATCAATGAAATCCATTCACTGCCTGTGTGTGTGCATATGTGTGCGTGTGTGTGTGTGTGTGTGTGTGTTCACTCACGAACTCCCTGCTTTGCAAAGGGTCAAGGTGGAATAAGGCCAAGTTGGTTCACCCCAGATAATACCAGTTGGGTATAGGAGTTCCTTTTTCTTTCTGATTTGCAAATAATGATTGCTTTCTTCTACTCCTTTATCTTACCTCCAAATGCCCCAAATGACAGAGAGCCCGCAGTTACCTGGGCTCCAGCGCCAGCTCTAGGGTGGTTCATGCAGTGACACAGAGCCACAGGACTGGTGGCAACTCTGTGACCTACTGCAGCTATTCTGTCCAACCTCTGGTGTCCTGGTCCTGCCCTCTGCCCATTTCCTCAACTCCCTACCCCCAGACCTTCCTATTCTCAGCACAAAACACCTGCTCAGCTCCAGGTATTTGGCCAAAGATTTCCCCTGAAATGTAGGTGAATGGGTGTGTCCCAAACCCTATTTCTGTCAGCTGTAAATCCTTTGTCAGTCTGAGTAGAAACAGGAAAATGGAAGGGTTGGCATATCGTAGGAAGTCTATGGAGAAGGTGGGAGAGGGAACAATTCTATAGTTGATGAAGGCTAAAATATCAAAGCAGATTTGACCACTGCTGGACCTTTAGAAGCAAAGAAAGGGATTATGAAAAAAATGAGATAAAAAAATATCCTTAGTAGTTTAGGCCATGTGACGGGCAGCTGTCTCTGAACTCCTCTGCCCCACTGTGCTAGGCTCATTGACCCCACCATGGACGAAGGACACCATCAGAGTCTCCCCAGCACTGGCTGATGAAGGAGAGGGGCAGAGGGAATCTGTGAATTGGCTTCAATCAGTGTGGGGACATGTAGGATATCCCCATAATGCTGCATAGCGGGCATTGTCTGCATGTGCCAAAGAAAACTCCAACTTACTATAGTTGTCCCTGGGTATGCATGGGGGACTAGTTCCAGGAACCCTTGTGAATACCAAAATCCACAGATGTTCTGGTTCCTTATGAAAAATGGCATAGTATTTGTACATATTATGCACATCATCCCAAATACTTTAAAAATCCCTAGATTACTAATAATACTTAAAACAATATAAATGCTAGGTAAATAGTTGTCATATGGTATTTTTTTATTTGTATTATTTTTTATTGTTGTATTGTTATTTTTTGTTTTTTGTTTTCTCTAACACTTTTGATTTGCTGTTGGTTGAATCCTCAGGTGTGGAACCTACAGATACTAAGGGCCAACCGTGTCCAAAAAGGAATTTACCATTTCCCGTCTCCCTGCTCTTCTCTCTGTGTACCCCATTCTAGTTGGTGGTGATATATAGCTGTAAATTCGAAAGTTTTCCTCTTAGAAACTCAGTCTTAGGACTATTAGAACTATCTTTGGGTGAATTCTGGGCTAGAGAGTCATTTGTTACCATTGCTTATCCCAATCCTTCTATGGCAAAAAACATTCTGAGTTCCAAACAACAGATTCCAAATAAACTGAGAAATATGATCCATTCATAAGTTGGGTAATAACTGTGCTAATGATGTGGGATACAGCCTCATTTAGAAAATTATTATTATTATCATTAATCAGTTAGAGTTATTCATTCATAGCCTGATAGATTGAACTCAGCTTGATTTCTTTTAGGTCTTTTAACTTGTGGATTAAGCATTAAGTTCCTTGACTATATTCGTTTCTATGAATAATGCTTTGTGCTCTTAGATCCCAATTTTATTATTTTTTTTATTTTTATTTTTTTTCCTTTTTGGCTTTTTTTACTGACCGGTAACGGGATCGCAACCCTCGGTGTTGCACCCACACCGTGCTCAGCCAGTGAGCGGGAACCGGTCTCCACATGGGATCCGAACCCTCGGCAGGAGCGCCGCCGCGCTCCCAAGTGGCGCACTTTCCAGTGCGCCACCAGGCCGGCCCGATCCCAATTTTAAGTGGTAGATTTCTTAAACGTCATCAAATAAAATTTGGAGAAGACTTTAAACATCAATGCAATGATTTTCAAGTGTGGTCTCAGGACCAGTAGTATCAGCATCACCTGAGAACTCATTAGAAATGCAAATTATCAGCCCACCCCATACCTACCACATCAGCAACTCTGGGTGTGGGGCCCAGAATTGTGTTTTGATAAGCCCTCCAGATGATCCTGATTCATGCTCAAGTTTGGTATTTAACGTATCTAACTGTCTTTAGGCCAGGAATTACATCAATTATGGATCAATTAATCCATGATTGATAATTAATTTTAAGTGTCCTATGTATAATATTCCTTGTGGAGAATACAAAAATAGCTTCAAGAATAAGTTTTGTCTCTAAGCGTTTTCAGACAAGTTGGGGAAATTCACACATTCAAAATTAACAGAAAACTGATAGGATAATAAGTAGTTAAATTTGTGCAAATCAAACTGTATCACAGGATATTCAAGAGAGGACTGTATTCATTGGACTATATCTATTTAGATATAATTCCACACTTGCCTTACAAATATATAATTAATATTGATGAAAAGGCAAGATGTTCTTCTAGTAAATGAGAAAGAGGAAGGTAAAGCCTTTTTTTTCTCTGCACTCCAAGAATTGGGTTAGGTGTAAATTTAATCTTATCTCTAAATATGCTCTGTTTCAACCCTTAGAGACAATGTCTCCACAGCCTCACTTAGACCATGCCAGTGCTACCACTGTAAGAGTTCAGAGAGGATTTCGTGCCCAGCTGAAATCTTTTCTCCTTGGTTGGAAAAAAAAAAAAAAGCTCTTCATAGCGAATTCATAATTGACACTGTGAGATTGTGGGATGAGAAAGCGTTTTGTACATTTTAAAATGTTGTGTGAAAGCTACATATTTGCTATTATTATTATTATTATTTGGTTTAGAGAGCGGCACTGCTTCTGCATGAGAGGTTTAATGATTTTGTTGATTCTAAAACAGCAATATGAAAAGGGAATGTTCATATTCAGTTTAAAATTTAAAAAAATCTATTTTCTTATTCCTTCTGTAGATGTGTCTGAAAACCTACAACAGACAAATCAAAAGCCCCAGGCTTTCTTTTGCTCTCAAAATGATATTTTTTAAGCTGCTGAAATGACATGAAACCAAATCCCTTTGAAAGGTGGATGGCCTCACATGAGTCTGACCCTAAAACTGAAAAGAGAAAATTTGCTCACTTCTGGTGGTCATTAATTCTTTTAAGTTACAAAAGTTCCATTTAGTAGATTAACTTTTCCATGGCACTAAATGACATATTAAAGGTCTGGAAGTGTTAAATCGCCTTCAATAAGTGGTCAGTTTACCCCTTAATCACTGATAACATCAGTCCAAATAGCTTCTTTTTTTTTTTTTTTTTTTTTTTTTGGTGGCTGGCCGGCCGGTAAGGGCACCCGAACCCTTGACCTTGGTGTTATAACACTGTGCTCTAACCAACTGAGCTAACCAGCCAGCTCTATTTTCTTCAGTACTTGATTCTGATAAACATGAAACACTTTTACAGATACTGTCAAATTCACCCTTAACACCACAGTTAGAGTGGGGGAAGGGAGCCTGAGAAAATGGTTTCAGAACTACCCTTGTAAAGCAAAGGGGCACCACGGGTTTCAGAGAATATTTTAATTACAAATTTGTCCAATAATTGCAAAATAATATTATCCGAACATTGCTCTTTCCTTTTTATTGGCCATGCTTTATGATGCTAATAAAGATGTCTATTCTAATAGCTCTTTGATTCTGATTTATGCTTTCAGGCTGAGCAGGAGCACATAGTCTTAGAATTTAGATTTTGGTCTAGGAAAGAATCTGAATCTTTTCATACAACTGTGAATGTGGAAGGAACTCTGTAAGCATGTTCAGGAGGAATCTCCAGGGAATAGACGGATGTGCATACTAGAATAGGAAAAATCGAGAATTCATGCTGCATTCAGATTCGGATCAACACGGCTGGGATGACAACCTCAGGAGAATAAACCCCATTTTTCACCTTAGATGGGCACCTTTACCTATTCAAGTTGACCTTAACTCTGACTTTAAT
>NW_007727742.1:119887-122116 GCF_000696425.1 Galeopterus variegatus | reverse complement strand
CATTTTTCACCTTAGATGGGCACCTTTACCTATTCAAGTTGACCTTAACTCTGACTTTAATTTGGTATTCTTACTCAAAAGTCATAAATTAAATCCAGTTAACAAGCTACTTTATCATTTTCCAATAAACCAATGATTAAAAGCTTTCCAAAGAGTAATAATTCATCATTAAAAAATATATGATATGATGGACCTATCAATAGAGGTCCATACGTAGATCCTCTGATTCTTCACTTACATATCTCTAGTTTTAGCTTCATAGATTGCTTGTATATGCACTTCTGACAAATTTCAAGGAAACGCTCTAATCTTCAATAGTGAGAGATGTTAAAGAGCCCGTTAAGCAAACAAGGTTAAAACCTTAAGTGTGGAATGGAAAGAGAAAATTTTTTCAGTGTAAACTACGACAAAATATACTTTTGTCTTAGTCTACACTGAAGGTTAATCCATTTGACTTACTGAGATGACATTTCACATTTGATTAAAATATGATTCTTGGAACATAGACAAAGATAGCCATGCAAGGAAACAGAATCTACTTCAGCATCAGCCAAGGGTTGGGATGACCTTTGGGGAGCTTGGAAGAAATATTAATTTTTATCTCCTAATTTCTCCATATTCTCCCCCCTCTTCCTTTATTTCCACACTTTAGTTGGTAAAACAAGATTTCTTGTTAACAGTACATTTTCTCTGTGGCAGATCTATAATCTTATTCCACAGCTAGTAGTGAGTGCTTCTGAGAGATCTTCAAGGTTTTGTGAATGGGTGTAAAAGGGCAAAGGAGACAGGGCCAGGGCAGGGATGGCGTGCTGGTGCCCAGCAGCCCATTTTATTTATTCTGAATCCTCTACCATATGGTACCATGGGCTTGTGGGTTAGAAATGGGAGAGAAGAGCCTTTTTCAAAAAGCGAATCTAAAATTGGGAAGAAAGATTTGCCGGAAAAAAAAGAGAAAAATGAATACCCAGAAAGACAATAAAAGATTCACATAAGAAGACAACATTAAATAATGTGGAAAAAATGTCAAATATCTTTTTTTTTTTTTAAACAAAATTTTCAGTGTCACTGGCACCATTGTTTAATTAGTCAAATGAAGAAATTCACCTGTATGGGAATGTCACCCCCTCCTTCTTTAATATGATAACATTTCACAATATATTTTTAGTTTTCCTCTTCAGGAAGTCAATATCACAAACTATAAATACACAGTGTAATCTTCTGCCAATAAAATGAGGTCAGCTTTCCTTAGGGTCTTCTTTAAACTTGAAATCATTATCTCCCTACTCCAAATCCCCTCACTGACTTAAAGAACTTACCTCTTCTGTTTTTTAGGGAAAGGAAAACAGAAGCCAAATTAACTCTTTGGCTTTCTTCAGGCCTAACGAAAATGACTTCTAAGATCATCTCGAATTCAAAGTACATTGAGCTGCGGGCTGTGCTAAAGAAACAGGTAGAGATATTAGGGCAGCGAAAGTGATCTCATTGTTATGTCCTCTTTAATCCCATTAGCTAAAGAGAATGTGGTACTTGGAGGAATTTAGGATCAGAGACTTCTCTGGCTAGGGGCACAACTAGTTACAATACCTCCCTCTAAGATGTGCCTAGTGTATTTAAATCTATAAAGCTAATGCCCAATTAAAAAGAAAGTGGAGGCAAATTCTAACTCATACCTATTAGATTTGCTATAAAAAATAAGAATGACCTGACTCTGCCTTGAGGAGAACAACTAGCCAGCTATAACAAGAAGAAGGCTCTGCTAACCTGCTCTGCTAGGAAATGGAATGTCATGTCAACTCAAATACTCTGTTTAATAGAGTATTATCAAAAACACTAGGCATGCACTACCAATTTGCAAGATATGGAATACAATAAAATACACTTAACACTAAAACAACACTGAACATATTTTAATCTGTCTCTGAGGATTCAAGACATTTCAGAATATTTCATTGACTCTAGGTCACCATCATGAACCTCAATTTTCACTATGCCCAGTGAAGCATAGTTATATCAATTAATAGAGGTTTCCATTTGACAGAACGTTCTAAGGACTAGCTTTAACATTATATTGTTTCTACTGGGTTGGGTACTGCACAACACACGAATACCAATCAGCTGGATTGTTCTTACATGGAAAGGCAGTATATTCAGTTCAGTGCCTTTAAAAGAGTGCTGTTTTCGAGTGTTTTGAATGATAAAGATTTGGGGAAAGGAGACTTTTCTTGCCAC
>NW_007727742.1:113720-119234 GCF_000696425.1 Galeopterus variegatus | reverse complement strand
TGGAAAGGCAGTATATTCAGTTCAGTGCCTTTAAAAGAGTGCTGTTTTCGAGTGTTTTGAATGATAAAGATTTGGGGAAAGGAGACTTTTCTTGCCACGGGGATGGGTACAGATGAAGAGAGACAATCAAGTCACTTCGATTTCCTGCCCCCATTGTTCTTGCAGCATAAACAAAAGAAAGCTTTCCGGTTGTAACCAGTTCATGCCTGTAGAGCTCCAGTTTCTCCAAGGAGTAGACCTCTGGCTGAAGGGTTGGCTAAGAAGTTTACTATCTGGCTATAACATCCCAATTGCAGTTTAATGCCATTCTGAGTGGATGGAGAGTTCTGGAACCAGTAGCAGGGATCCTGACAGCTCAGGCTTATGTCGATCACCACTGTGTTGGAATAAAAGCATGTTGATGCTAATCCTTTTTCAGTTTAGGTCACAGGAGGTGACATCGACTAGTGCTAATTGAAAAGGAAAACGATAATTCAATGTTATAACAGTTTGCACCTACCTCATGCTTTTTCATCCAGACGACTGAAAAACGTTTTTCACAAAGGAAAATAATCTAAGGTAACTTCCCCTGGAGTATGGGGTCATTTTGTGTCTCTGAAAAGGCCAGGTAATACTCATGTGATGACAGCACCTTCTGCAGACAGACTAGAAAGACCCAAAAGAGGAAAAATGTAATATTCAATCTTAAAAAGAAGGTAGAACTTGAACCGAATACCTCAGGCTGGAGATTCAAGAACATTCCTCTAATCCCGGTCTGGTTCTCCATGTTGGACGAATCACCAAGTGGGAAACTTATCGTTCTCCTTTGTAAAATGTGTGCAACAATTGAAAAAAACAGTTTTGTTTTCTTCTGAGCAGACCTCAAAGGATTTTAAATGTTGAGTAAATATTTGTGGAAGATGAATCATAGTCTCCCATGAAAGGTAAGATGCCATATAGAAACCAGTGAGCCATAATAAAATTGTACCTACTTTGATATGGCTGATATTCATAATGTGCCATATTTGGACGGCAGAAATGGATAATGTGAAATGACACAAGAGGTATTAAAATGGATCCGGGACTGCAAAAATGTGTTAGCCTAGTCTTGTAACACGCCAACCAAAGCACCCTAAGTATATACATTGAGGTGATGATGCAATCCTATTCTTTGCTTGTTTTCTAACATATTTGAGAGGCAGAGCATAAGATGACACTTCAGAATGTGGGGACAGGGCGGTAGGCTTTCCAAATCAGAGGCCCTCTGTCACAGTTAACCCCAGGCTGGGGTGCAAGATCTCTTGGGCAGATGGCTGGGCTTCTCATTTCCACCTCCCTCACTCCACAGTTTGTTATACTTTCCTCTTTTAAAATATGGTTCATTCTAGAAGCAGATGAAGTGGTGGCAGATGGCTGGGCTTCTCATTTCCACCTCCCTCACTCCACAGTTTGTTATACTTTCCTCTAGAAGCAGGTTCATTCTAGAAGCAGATGAAGTGGGACACACAGCACTTCTGAGGACAGATCCCTGAGAATTCAGATGCAAAGCCCAGGAGAAACAATATCTCTGGGAAGAAGCCAAGCACAGCTTTCAGTGAAACACCACCCTCCTGCTTGGACATGTTTTTCTTTCATGTTGAAACTTACCAAATTCCCTCTCTATGCCCTTCTCTCTAGACAGATGGACAGATAGAGAAACAAAGAGACAGATACATGCTTATTGTGGTCTAAACATTTCTTTGATGAAGTACAGCTTTTGGCTAAACTCAATTACATAGTCCTAAAGAACTGTTCACATTTAATCTGTCTACTTCATCCCAGTTCGCTGAACACTTCATAAACATTCCTTAAGTCATAACATTCCTCCGAAACAGATAACGAAAACAGCAACACTAACAATACCTCACCAAATGATTTTCTTCTAAACAATGTGAAATGATTCAAGTGTTTAGTCTCATAGAATCTCACTATGGGATGGTGAGAAGATGTAGAAAAGAATATGATACCAATTAGGAAGGTGGGGAACACTAAAGAAAAACTTAGGTTGTGACTTAAAGGGCTTGTGTCTGTTCTGACACCCAAACCGGTTTCTATCCACCAGCTACCAGCTCTTTTGAAGTCATGCGGGCAATGAGGAACTGGATGACTTTGCCAATTATCAGTCATTTTACGATGAGGCCTAGAGAGCAGAAGTCATCATTAATGTGATGGTCACTGACTTTGACCTCTGCCCGAGAGACAAAGAGAGACAGAGAGAGACAGAGAGAGAGAGAGAGAGAACCCACTAGGCAAACGCCTGATGGCTGTTTAAAGCTGAGCGAGCCTGGTTCATTCCGATAGAGATTCTATGGCCTTAGCTCACATGGCTTCACAGGTGAATCAATTCATCCTCTCACATTCAAACAAAAGGCAACCAGGATCAACCTTCAGAAACTGAATGATTCCCAGAGGAGACATACACACAAAAAGAATGTTAATCCTATCACAGCACTAATGTACCATTACTGTAATATATTTCTTTCAATAAGTTAACTGGTACCTTAGGTCATATCCCAATACATAAATCAATTTGAGTGAATTAGTGATAAAACTAGTTAAATGGTAAAGAAGATAAAAATTATCAGCTGTGGAAAAGTCAAGAACTTCAGAGTGCTATAATAAAGGGATTTGGGAGAGAATGTGGCTGCTTTTAAATACTTTGAGGGGTTACCTGTGAAAGATTCTACACTTGATCCTGAAGTACTCAGAGGACAGAGGTGGGGCCACTCGAATTTATAGGGAGGCAAAGAGGATCTGAGGTTTAAGGGGCGCCAACTGTGTGTAAACTACTTTTGTGGGTGCTTTTACATATGGCAGCTCACTGAACCATCTCAGTGGCTTGTCTGGTAGATATTCTTTAACACCATTGCAGAGACGTTAACAACGAGGTGCAGAGAAGTTAAGAAATGTGCTTGCGGGCACGCTGCTTCTAACAGCAGAAATAGGATTAGATTCAAGTCTGGGCTGCTACTGAGATTGTGCCCATTTCATAGCTGCTACCCAGGACTACAAAATAACTGCTCAAAAGGGAGAGAAATATGGAAAGTCAATATTGTACCTGGAATATTTTCCACTCGTGACAGGAAAGCATTTTCTCTAAAAGGAATTTTAAAGCCCTAAAACTTTGATTATGGGGTTCCCTTGAAGAAATAGAGTGGAGTAAGTTTCCATCCTTCTTTCTTTTGTATCTTATTAAGGGCAGTTTTGTGGCGGCAATAAAGGAAAATAACTCAGTATCGATGTTCAGTAGTAAGCTCCCTATCAAACACAGAGTGAAAAAGGAAGAAGGGTGTTGCTAGAAAAATATCTGTAAACTGATCCATCCACATGAGACAACGTTAAAAGCCAGGGCAAATGGATTTGCAGTTGCCCTTTCTTTCCCATTTCTTTCTAACAACTGTAATCTTGCCTAACTTAGATCTGAACAATTCCAAACGATGGCTTGATTTGCAGTGATGGACCTAGAAGGAAACAGTGAAGCTCAGTTAAGCGTTTAAATTCTCGTGATTGTGCACAGGATACCAGCCTGGCACTTTGCCTCTCTGAGCTTTGGTTTCCTCATGAGTAATGTGAAGGGACCCCCTATGGTTCCTTTGTCCTCGGCCTACATGAACTCAGAATGTCCCTACAACAATATCCCAGTGTCCCTTTCTTGTCTTATTATTGAAAGTATTTTACGAGTATATGAGCACAGTATGTGGCTAAAGGTAGCCCTGCAGCCAGAATATCTGGGCTTAAATCTCAGCGTTGGCTCCCCTTAATACCTGGCAATTTATTTAACCTCTCTCTCTAAGCCTGAGCTTCTGCATCTGTGAAATGGGGATATTACCAGTACATACTGCACACAGTTGTCTGATGATCAAATGAGTGAATATGTCAAGAGTATCTGCTATTATTACTATTGCTGTGTAGCAGTGGTTCTGAACTTCTGTGTATTGGGCCTAGGAAGCTGCAAAGTCCATGGGTGACCCTGATGCACAGCTAGAAGTGAAACTCCATCTCATAAGTTAATGTGAGGCCCCCGTTCAAAGCAGACAAGGCACATTTGCACAGTATGGGCAAGCAGAACGCACACAAGCTTTAGATCTAGACAGATTTGGGCTCAAACACTGGCTTTGCAATTTTTTAGCCACGTGGCCTCGAGCAAGTTTCTTATCGTCTGAGTCTCAGTTTTCTCATCTGTAAAATGGAGAGAATTCCATCTCTAGCAATGCAGTTATGAGGTTTAAAGACAGATCAATGATGACAAATGTAAAGCCCTACCAGGCAATCAATAAATAATACATCAAAAAATGTATACTTATCCTTACATAGATTGTTCAAACCAGAAGGAAAGATTATAGAAATAGGAAAACTGTTGGGCTTATTTGGAGCCTTCAGAACAGGCAACTGATCTTCTAAAAACTGTGAATTATGATTTATCTTTTTAAAACAATGAATACATGTGTATGTAATTTTTTCTCCCTTTTGAACAAAAGATATGTTTATGCATTCTTGCTGCATATTTTTTTTTTTTTTTTTTCTTTTTTACTGAACAGTATATCTTGGGGATTTTTCCAAATCAGTACATAAAGAAATCCTCATTTTTACTTTACAGAATCATAGTATTCTACTGAATCGATGTCTCATAATTTAACCAGTCCTTCACTGAGTGGTGTTTAGGTTCTGGTATTTGCTTTTACAAAGAGTGCAGGAATGGATAACTTTTAAATAAGTCTTTTCATACAAATGTATAGGAAGGATAAAGTCCTGGAAGTGGAATTAGAAATTGCTAAATTGCCTTCCATAGATTTTATACCAATTTATACTCCCATCAGCAGGACAAAGCCTTATACAGGACAAAGCCTTTCTCATCCCCTCAACAACACAATCTGTTGCCAAATTTTCTGACTTTTGTCAATCTGATAACGAAGAAGTGGATCTCTACATAGTTTAATTTGCGTTTACCTTATTATGAGTGTGTGATGCACATTTTCTTAGGTTTTTGGAAAGATTTGAATACTTTTTTCTGGGAAATGGTTATTCATATCCTTTGCCCGTTTCTCTGTCGGTTTGTTGGACTTTATCATTTTGATTTATAGCAACTCTTTACATATTTGCAATAGCAGGCCTTGGTCTGTGATATGAATTGCAAATATCTTTTCCTAGTTTGTCATTTATTTTTTGACTTCGCTTACGGAGGTTTTGTTCTGTGTATGTTAGTTTGCCATGCAGATTTTTTTTTTATGCAGTTGAATTTATGTAATTTTCTTTCGTGCTTTCAGGTTTTGTATGATGGTTTCAAACAGGCTTCCATACTCTGATGTTATAAAAGAATTCTCCTATGGTTTCTTCTAAGTTTATTATTTTCTTATGTTGCCTTTAAATCTTTGATCCATTTGAAATGTACCCTGGTGTAAGGTATGGACCCAGCTTCTTTTTAATTGGATAAATTCAATTTTTTATATTTAAAGAAGAACAAAATACAAGAAAGCATACATAATGTAAAAAAAAAAA
>NW_007727742.1:112369-113302 GCF_000696425.1 Galeopterus variegatus | reverse complement strand
AAAAAAAAAAAGGCCTTGAAGATTTCAAGCAAAGAGAAAATGAGCTATTATTCCTGTTAGATAACTTCAACAGTTGAATTTCTTTCAGTTTTCCTGGTGTGAAAGCACACTCAATATTCTTCTCCCTCTCTTAACAGTTGTCACTCACTTACTAAAAATATTAATCTTCACAGTGAATTGAATTAAAAATTACAGATGGTAACACTGAGTGAAAATTTCTGCAGATGACATGAGGGATGGGCTCTATTCTCCCCGTCTCACATGCTTTTCTTCTGTGGGCATTCTAGCTCCTTGATTTCCAATGCTTTAAAAGCCTCGATGCAATAACAATATAATCATAAAAGCTAATTAGTAAAGATTTTGTGTCTTGTTAATGATGTACAATTGATTGTGGCTGGAGGACAGAACAAGACTAACCGCTCATCCGTGATGAGCACTGCGCTTTATCTTCCTTCAACATGGAGGGGGTGGCATTTTTATTACTGTCTTTCTGTTATGCAGACGTCTGAACCAAGTCACCAATCCGTTTTTCTCCAGCATCCTCTTTTACTTCTACCAAACCTGGGCCCTTTAAAAATGTAGAGAAATTCTGGATGCCTGATTCCAGGAAGAATGTGGAAAATTAATTATACAGAGACCAAATGGTGAACAACAATCAGAGCATCATTTATCTACTCTATCTTTGCTCAATTTTTTCAATTACACTTTTCTCCCATAAAGTCATAGGCCATAATTACATTATACAAATGTTTGATTAAAAATGACTTTAAAGTAGCCACTTAAGTACCTGTAATCCCCTGTCTCATTGTTTTTTTTTTGTTTTTTTTTTTCCTGGACCATTTCATAGTCATTAATTCTTATAAGTAAATAGATATAGATAGACATAGACTATATACATGTTATACATGTAGAGAAGGGATTAGTTCAGAGACT
>NW_007727742.1:111606-112142 GCF_000696425.1 Galeopterus variegatus | reverse complement strand
TATAGATAGACATAGACTATATACATGTTATACATGTAGAGAAGGGATTAGTTCAGAGACTGTAGGACTCCCCAGTAAAAGCCACTGCCCAGTTCATTCCCTGCTAACTTTCTCTCCAAGTCCATGGCTGGAGACCTCCATTCCTGCCTTCCTCCTCCCTTGCCACCTTTCTTCTCTTTTCATGACTTCTTCCTTCACCTCCAGGGGCTCCAACTCTGAAGCCACATGCAGTTGTAACTCCTGTCTGGGGTTTGGGTTTGGTTCAACACCCAGTTTTCCAAAGGGCTTGCAGTATGACTCTTTTCAGAGTTGGTCTGTATCACACATCTGCAATGAGAAAAGTGCGTAATAGATGCAGAACTTCAATGGGGAAGGGTTAAGAGTTTTTTATGACATGGCTTATTACTTGGAACATGTAACCAGGACAGTGATTCTGGCACAGTAATTTTCTGTTGCTATTTTTTGATATTTGAAGTTCCTTAGATGCCTGTAGAGAAGCCCTAGGGCCTTCACCTCCATGACCTGGGGAAGCAATG
>NW_007727742.1:88330-111443 GCF_000696425.1 Galeopterus variegatus | reverse complement strand
TGTAACCAGGACAGTGATTCTGGCACAGTAATTTTCTGTTGCTATTTTTTGATATTTGAAATTCCTTAGATGCCTGTAGAGAAGCCCTAGGGCCTTCACCTCCATGACCTGGGGAAGCAATGCACCTGCAGGACCTGGAACCCTGTGCTCGGTGCCATCTGGACTCCACCTGCACCCTACTCTCCAAAGGTGCCCCATGGCCAGTCGGCCAACCCCAGAGGCTCAACATGCAGCAGACTGAGGGGCATCTGGCAGTGTAAGAAGTGCTTGGCATTTTACACACTGGCTCCAGACATCTCTTCACACAGAATGCCTTTTCATCTCTCTTGCTGGTGGATTAGCTTGGCTCCAGCTTTATCAAGTTGGGCCGCTGGGCCCACCAGCAGAAAGAAGCAGGGGCTGGCTGGGGGGACAGCACAGAAGGGATCTCTTTATTTTTTCTCCTCTCTCTCTAGGTGACTGGAGTCTGGTTTAAATGGAAAGGCATGAACTTGCTTTCTTCCTCTGCCCTGGGGTACAAGGGCTGGCTCTGAGGAGCAGACACTAGCTGAACTGGAAAGACTGAACACAAGTCATCGAATTGGGGAGGGCTGTGGTTTTCAACCTTCACAGCCAGTGTCCTCAGAGGAGCAAAACAGCATGGAGCCGTGCTCAGCCACCCAGTCACCCTTCTCCTTCGCCGATGGCTATTCACTGAACAGAAACTTACTACAATTAAGGACTTGAATATTCGATACTGTAAAAAAAGAGGATGTCCTGAAGGTGAGTTCCCAGCAGGTTTGAAGAATTCATGATGATGGTTTGGTAACTGGCTACTGTTGACACCAAGTGTCCAGCTAAATAGCAGACCATGAACTAGAGGAGGTCTCCAATGGGACGCCAGCTATTTTCATGAATTACCACAAAGCCATCACAAGAGGATAATGGCTGCAATGTACACGCACCACAAAGCTAAAAGTCCAACTGTTCTCAACTTTGACTTACAAGGTGTTTTCCGTGGAAATTCTACTTCCATTTAGCAGGAGCCTAGATTCCAGGGTGCCCCACGTGACATACTTTAGTAAGAGGCATTTAGCAGCAGATATTTTAATATGTGCTGATAGCTGCTGCTGTTCTGTCTTACACACTCTAACGGAACTTTCATATTTTATACTTGTGCCCTGAAGCAATTTAATCACAAGAATTGCAAGGTGATGTACAAAAATGATAAATAAGTAAATGGTATCCAATTCCCAAAAGGAGTGAGCATCCAAGGGGAATCATGGAAGCAGTCCCGCTTCCTATCACCCTTGTGAAATCCTTGCAATTCTGCAATTCTAAATTCTAAATTTTGCAATTTACTGAGTGGGCGGTCCCTCGGTAATGTACTATTGAAGAAATCCTACATACCCCCTCGCACGCACAGAATAAATCCAACAGGACATTCAAAACCCTGTGGTTGCTACTATTGGCAAGACCATTGCAGAGTTCTCCTGTCCCTGTCCAGGTTCCTGGTTGAAACCCTGAGTTCTTTAAGTCTTTTGCCCCATTTGCTCAGACCCAGCATTTGCTGGGACCACACACAGAGGCACATAACCCTAAGGGGCTCCAATCCCTTTGGCACAGAATGGCCAGTCTCTCACCTGCAACATCTGTCCTCTGACATACACCCTGTGTTCGTTCCCTCCTCCTCATGTCATCTGGGGCTCCAGAGGCTCAGAGGTACAGAACATGCTTGGAACTTCTATTCAGACCAAGCGCTTCTCCAGCTTGGGCTTTCTGCTTCTGTCTGAGAACACATGGTGAAGGCAGATGCCACACTGGACCTGCAACCCAACGCCCTCAATCAACACTCTTCCCGCAGCCCAGGGATAAACTCAGGCGTGATGACACAGGGTCCCCTGCACTGTCAAGGTGATCAGAGAAGACCATCAAGCAACCCAGGTTCAGAAAGGGGGTGGGGAGAATGCCCCTTCAATATTAAAAAGGCAAAGTTCCATCCAGCGAAAGAACCTGAATCTCTTAAGTAGGCAAGATAAAGGGTTTTCAGCCAGAAACTGCTCCTAACAATGTGAAGTGAGTCTGAATTCCTAGGTGGGATTTTACAAAGACAAAACAAAACTGCACCCCTGAGTGACAGAGGACCCCTTCTGTCCCCCTCCTCCACAGTGTGCTGTCCTCTACTTTGGCACTTGGTGTCCCCTCTGTCGTGTCCACAGAGGTGATACCAGACTTGGGATAGACCCCTTAGAGATAGAACCCCTCGTGAAGCAACATGACACAAGTGGGGTTTGGGGGCTGACAGGTTATTCCAGCAAATGCAAGGACTTTGGGAGTGGGCCAGAGATTAAAGGAGAGAGAAAGAATGTGGGATGGGGATGTGGTTGGTGAAAGTCGACAGGAGGTGGCCTCATAGGAGCCCCTCCAGCTCCAGGAAGTTAGACCTCACATGCCAAGTATATTTCACCCCGAATTTCCTTTCCCTCTCCGGTGGTCCTCATCCGCTCTGATTTCCTTTGGGTAAATATTGGCTTCACCTACTCCATGTGTTTGTGTGTGTTCATTTTGGGGAATCAGGTCAAGGCAGTACCTGGAATTCGTGAGGGAGTTGCTCCCTCTTTCCCCTGGTCAGCAGCAGGCACCCCATCTTTAGATGGGAACAGAGGCAGCTGAGACTATTTGCAGGAATCCGGAGCCAGCTGGTTCCTGGGCACAGGGGACTGAACAGGGGTTTGATCACACCGAGAAGGGCCCCAGAGAGCTTGGAAGCATCCACAAGGTAGAAGGTGGAAACATGACGGCCCCTGTGCAGGGAGCTTGCCTGTTGTAGAAAGGGGTGTGGGCAGGTAGAGGCTGAGGAGGCAGTGCTCAGAGGTCCCACCCACTGGGCAGAAAGGAAGCTGTGGAGCTTGGTTCAGAGAATAAGCCCACCCACCGGAAGGTGGCCCAATTTAGCCTTGGCTTCCCGAATATCCTCCAGGCTTTCTAAAATGTTCAGAAAACGGCTAATTCAGCCAAAGGAAGAAAAGGAGTGAAGCCTACACACTGATCGAGCAGCAGAACATTGTCTTAGGGCCAACACAAAAGGTGCCATCATGTAACACGGTGTGGCTTTGGCAGCAGCCCCACAGTTTAGAAACACCCAAGCCTTTCCTTCAAGGACAAGGGGTGGCAGGCCTAGCTCCCAGGTCATTCTTCTGAGGCTACTCCTTTTTCTGCTGCTACCCTGGATAAGAAAGACATCAAACGTCAAGATGCGAGATTCCAGAGGCCACTCCTGATGGCAGGGAAGACATGGTGGCATGGGCCCAGCAGGAAGCGAGGTCTGTGTTGCAGGCCCGGCCAGGAATGTGGAACCGTAGGAGCCTGGGTGAAGAAGGCACAGACCAGGTGGTGCTGGGGATGCAGCCTCCATCGGTCCTTCCCTCCTGTTCACATGGCCACTTCCCAGTCGTGTGGTCTGATGAGGCAAGGTTTTGGTAAAATAGAGGCCCATCTCCTATGGAATTTTTTAAATTTTGGAATTAAGAAAAGTGGGCACAATTGTGGCAGTGATCCAGGATCCTGGATCCATCATGACTCTGAGTGTTAGCAGAGTGTGGCCGCATCAAGCCGGTGACCAGTGTCTGGCTAACTTCCCCGTGTGTCCTGGGGGCCTTCACCTTCAGCCAGTGTGGGCTGGAGCCATAGATGAAGCTACTCCCGCTCGCCCAGCTGTGAGGCACAGCACTGAGCACAGCTGGACTGTGTTGGGTGGCTTAGCGGGGAGTCAGTGGTCTTTTGTTACCCTAAGGAGCAGGCCCAGGAGAAAGAACAGCAGTGCTCTCTGTATATTGCATTCTTCCAGTTTGGGGGATGTCTCAATGTACCCCATGTCTCGTGCCACCTTTCAACCTGTAATGGACAAGGTGGTTGAGACAATGGACTACTGGTAGGTGCTGGCGCACCTGACAAAGTGTATTTAGAAGGGCTTTAGGGCATGAAGATTTGTTCCCTCAGGTACTAGATTGTCTCAAAGGTATGTATGAAACAATCTGTTGATATGTGATAATTTCATGGTACTTTCATGCATTGTGTAGGGCACAGCATAGACTAACAAAGGGAATCATAGATCTGGAAACCATCTGCCCACCAACCAGGGGGAAATAATTGAGGGATAAGGAGCCAGTGGGTATGGTTGAAGGTGACTTTATCCCTGTCCGTGACTTGACCCGTGGCCGGAGGCAGCCCCAAGAATGGACAGATGAATGGGCAGGACCACTGCCTGCCCGAACCAGTGGCGCGCCCTGGGAATGGAGACATGGTGTTCGGGAAGTTAGCACACTAGAGAGTCAAAGGGCCAGAACTGGCTTACCCCAAAGAGCCTTCTGTATTACACACAGAAACATATTCTGAGAAGTTGGAGGAAGTTCAGGGTCCAGAGGACTGCTGAGAAAGAGCTGTGTTGTGATGTCCAGAGTCTGACAGCCAAATCCCATGCCTTCTCTGAGAAGTTGGAGGAAGTTCAGGGTCCAGAGGACTGCTGAGAAAGAGCTGTGTTGTGATGGCTAGAGTCTGACAGCCATATCCAATGCCTTTGTAGTCTTAAAGACAGTTCTCATGGAAACGTATAAGGATTACATGTGTGTAGACCTTTTCAAGGTTGGAGTGAAATAACCCTCTTCCCTATGAATTAACTAGGGTGAAATGGGATTCTGACATGGGACATGTTGACAGACTGGAATTCCAGCCTCTCACGTTGGCCTGGGATTGGCAGTAGAGACGCTGACCCTGCTTTAGGGGCCCCAGCTAAGAGGGGTCCTGAGAAGGGAAGCTCAGTGAGAAGCTCCAGACCTGTGGAAGCTCCACGGCCGAGGGGACAGAGCACGTAGAGAAGACGCTGGTTTCTCCTACAGACCTAAGAACTTTGGCACTGGCAGAAACGGTCACTAGTTAATGGGAAATATACTGAGAAATTAGTGTCCTTACTCAGAACCAACTGATTTTGTCAGTTTATAACAGCTGTCCTTCCTAATGCCAAAATAAAGGGAACCAGACACAACAAGGAGAACACACAAAAAAACCCAAAGTTTATTTATTCAACAAACATTTACTGAGCACCTACTATAAGCCGTGTCACATTCTAGGCCCTGGGGATATAGTAGTGGACAACAGAGACAAAAATCCCTGCCTTAGTGGAGCTAACATTCTAGTGGGAACAGACTAATAAACAAATAAATAAGGGAAAAGATAGTCCGTCCAATGGTGGTAAAAGCTATGGAATAATAATCGCTAACCTTACAGAGAACTCCCATGTGTCAGGCAGTGCTCCAAGCACTTTACCTATGTGAACCTATTCTGCCCTGTTATTATATCCCCATTTTATGGATGAAAAAACTGAGGCCCTGAGAGGTTGCAGTAGCTAGTTCAAGGGCATGCATCTGGGAAACAGAAGAGTTGAGCTTCCCCCCAGGCAGTATGGTACCAGAGTCTCAGTAGTCTCTGCACTGCAGGGGAAGTGGGGAAGGAGTGCTGGCGTAAGGTTGGGGTGGGAATGGTGATTTTAATAGGGACGTCATGGAAAGTGGCATTGAGAAGGTGACGTCTGAGCAAGACCCTGCGAAGAGGTGAGGATGGGAGACAGGAGTCTGTGTGGAGGAGGAGGATCACTCAATTGCAAAAGCTCCAAGGCATGGAGGAGAGAGGAATGAGACTGAGTGGCTGGTGCTGTGTAGCCAGAGTGGTGGTGGGGGGGGCAGCAGGTGGTGAGGGCAGAGAACTTTCTGGCCAGACTGCAGATGGCTGAGACACGCTCAGAAGGGCTGTGGCTTGTATTGGGGTGAGTCTGAGCAGAGGAGCAGCATAGCCTGATTTTTATATTAAAAACATCATTCTTGTTGCTATGTTGGAAATAGACTAAGGAGTTTAAGAGTAGAAGCAGGGAAATTCCAGCAATCTGACAGTGGCCACTACTATCACTGGGCAATGGGGATGGTCAGGGGTCACCTTGAATGAAGTCTTTGTGAATGTGCCCCTGGCCTTGGGCAGTGCACAGTCTTGTGCCCTGGGCACTTGCTGGAGAGGACGGGGGGATGGATTCTGGTCACCAAAGAGGAGACAGGAGTTTCTGATTCGGATGCCTCGTGCTCACAGAAAATGAATGATTAACATTTTTCCTGACTGTGCACAAGCCATTCTTGCATGCCCCATCTCTCTTATGTTCCCTCAGGGTGCGGATCCATTCTCATTTCTTCTACTGTACTTCCACGGAGATAACCTGGAACTTACAACTCCAGCCCACAGAGGGCAATGCACGGTTCCGTACTTCCTGTCCCACCCGAACTCAAATCCATGGCTTCCCTCTCCCACCAGCTCTTCCTCTTGACCCCCTCTATTTCTTGACCACCTGTTGCCCTGGTTCAAATCTTGAGTTGTAACTCTGAATCCTCCTTTGGCTTTTGCTCTCACCCAAATAATCTTGATTCCTTTAAATTATGTCTTTGAGATAACTTGTCTTTCCATTCCCATGGCCACCATCTTGGTTCTAAGTTGCCCTTCCTCCAGATAATTCCAGTAGCCACGCAACTGGCTGCTCTGCATCCAGATGTGCCCCTGACTACACACTCTTGTGAGCTTAACCTTGCCAAAGGCAGCACTCCCCATGATATGTACAAACCTGCAAGCAGCTTTCTTACTCCCTTGCATGTTCTGTACATATCTAACTCTCCAAGTCAATTCCCTATAATTTTTCTCCCATATCCTGCTCATCCCAGTCTCAAGCTCCTACAAAGCCTCACCCATCTACCCTCTGCCAGCTTTCTCCACTACCCTCTTTATGAAGGCTTTCTTAATCCCCTATTCTGTTAGCATTTTCTCTGTCCCCTAAAATACCATATTCTCTTATGTTGTTGTAGTACAGGTTTATATATTTGTCCCATTACACTACTTATGACCTCAACAGCAGAAAATTAGAGACATTTAAGTGTTTAGCAGGGAGTACACAGTAGGTGCTCATTTATTCATTCATGTCTTTATTCTATAAATGTTGAAAGCCAGGCATTGTTCTAGGCACTGGGACACAAAGGTAATAAGACACCATTCCTCTCTTCAGTATGCTTATTAGGTATTCAACACAACGTGAAATAATTTACAAATTATGGGAGTGGTAATCTGACCATCCTCAGTTAAAAATGATGTTTCATGCTACCTTCTACTCCTGCCCTCATAAATCAAGGTAATTACTTCACAATCTGGCTACACCTTGTAAGGCAAAAGAGCTGTTCATGTCTTGTGTCAAATGGTGAGCAGGGAGGGGGAGGAAAAGGGTAAATTACCCTGCCTCCCATCTGTGCCCAATCATCTGTAAATCTCCAGGAAAAAATGTGTTCAGGATCGCCAAAGAAATATCCTTCCAACTGTGCACCTAAAGGTAGGATTTTGCGCAGTAGGAAAGGGACTGGCTGGAGTAAGTGTAAGCATATCTGAAACCGTGTGTTGATTTTTTATGTTTGAGAGTAAGCATGTGCACTTCTTCTAATAGATGTAAAGGCTACCTTGCCAGCTCCGACTGTACACACAGCAAGCAGAGCAGGGCTCTCAAGGCCTGACCGTGAGCAAGCAGAGCAGGGCTCTCAAGGCATGTGCTGCACATTCTAAAGATGCCCGTGAAATGGAAAACACCACTGTCTGCTCCAGCAAAGTGAAGTTCTTATGTTGTATGGACCTTCAATGCACAAACTTCTAATGCCCCAATATTTTAAAATGTGTTCTCTCTAGAAGAGAGAGCCAAGATGGGACAAATGAATAATTTAAATGCCCCTTAAAATTGAAAATGGTCAAAATGTGCGTAGTGTAGTCAGAATATTTTAGCAGTTAAGAGCAAGATGCCCGTGAAATGGAAAACACCACTGTCTGCTCCAGCAAAGTGAAGTTCTTATGTTGTATGGACCTTCAATGCACAAACTTCTAATGCCCCAATATTTTAAAATGTGTTCTCTCTAGAAGAGAGAGCCAAGATGGGACAAATGAATAATTTAAATGCCCCTTAAAATTGAAAAATGGTCAAAATGTGCGTAGTGTAGTCAGAATATTTTAGCAGTTAAGAGCACAGTCTCTGGAGCAAGACTATTTGGGTTGGAACCCCAGCTACCCAACATACTAGTTATATGAATCTGGGCAAGGATAGAGGTTTAGTAACCTCTCTATACCTTATTTCTAAGCAGAGGCAGTAAAATAACTTACCTTAGATATGGTAGTGTGAATATTAAGTGAATTAGTATTTGTAAGATGCTTAGAATAGTGCCTGGCAATAATTAATACCACATAAGTGTTTATTAAATTTAAAAGATTTTTTAAAAAAACTTCATCTGATGGGCCGGCCCGTGCGCCGCTTGGGAAGCGCAGCGGCGCTCCCGTCCGAGGGTTCGGATCCCGTATACAGGCCGGTTCCCACTCACTGGCTGAGGGAGGCACGCAGTCTCTGGAGCAAGACTATTTGGGTTGGAACCCCAGCTACCCAACATACTAGTTATATGAATCTGGGCAAGGATAGAGGTTTAGTAACCTCTCTATACCTTATTTCTAAGCAGAGGCAGTAAAATAACTTACCTTAGATATGGTAGTGTGAATATTAAGTGAATTAGTATTTGTAAGATGCTTAGAATAGTGCCTGGCAATAATTAACACCACATAAGTGTTTATTAAATTTAAAAGATTTTTTTAAAAAACTTCATCTGTTGAAGGAAAAAAAAAAAAAAAAAAAGGGGAACATAGACCCACCAGAAACCTCTCATAGCCCGGGAAACCCCTTAGGACCTAATTGTTATTTGGAGCCATCTCTTAATTTCCAACCGTTTTCTCAGCAGCCAACATTATTTGTAAGGAAAGAGAATGGGTGAGTTTTGTCATATACAGTAAATTTTTATACTCACTACTCCCTTAAACTAAAGCAAAACATCCAAAGAGGAAGAAAAAAGTCTTTCCCAAAGGACACGTGAGTAAACCTGAATAAATGAAAGCTCTGTAGGTAATTTAACCCTCTGGATATAGTGACACAAATTCTACACCATTAATGAGTATCACGTGCATTCCTGTGGGGAGAGAAATTCCCCAAATTGGCCCTCTTTATGCCTTGTTGTGCCTCCTTTATGTGCAATTTCATCTTTCTGGGGCCTCTATAAATCTCTCTCAGCCTGTATTATCTTCCCATTATGAACAAGCGGCCATAATGACAGCCACCTGTTTTAATGACAGAGCCAGGATGTCATCATTTTCAGCAGCGTGCTGTTAATCTGAGTAACCTTTCCCTTCAGGAATGCCAGCCCCACCCTCTTGCTGTTACACTCCCGCTCCAGAGCACCTGTTCCCCTCCAGTTTTAAAAGGTAAATTCTTCCCCAAGGGGGCTCCCCTGCCTACTCCCAATTCCCTGCCACACTATCTGTATAAATCATGCACTTTCCGTCGCTATGGTTTTCTCAATCGAACCAGCAGGGGGAAAAAGTGGAAGATGGAAACATATTGTTTGTAAATGCACATTAACATACAGTAATAGCCCAGTCAGAAATTTGTCGACATCGTGAACTGCCACCTTCCCTTGGCTTCTGTCTTGGAACAGCTGCTGACAGGTCCTTGCTATCACCTCCTCCAGGACACTAGGGGTGCAGGATCAACAGCGCCATGGGGTCTCATGCCAGGGACTGCCAGGACACCACCTGACATTCAGATACAGATGTGGAGGGGCTCCTGGAGCGCTGGCCAGCTGCGGTTAGCCCCAGAGACATCCCCAGGCTCCCGGATGCTGTCTAGTCTGCTCGGCACGGATCGTGCCAGCATGAAGCTGTTCAGGCAGATGCCNTGTGAATATTAAGTGAATTAGTATTTGTAAGATGCTTAGAATAGTGCCTGGCAATAATTAACACCACATAAGTGTTTATTAAATTTAAAAGATTTTTTTAAAAAACTTCATCTGTTGAAGGAAAAAAAAAAAAAAAAAAAGGGGAACATAGACCCACCAGTAACCTCTCATAGCCCGGGAAACCCCTTAGGACCTAATCGTTATTTGGAGCCATCTCTTAATTTCCAACAGTTTTCTCAGCAGCCAACATTATTTGTAAGGAAAGAGAATGGGTGAGTTTTGTCATATACAGTAAATTTTTATACTCACTACTCCCTTAAACTAAAGCAAAACATCCAAAGAGGAAGAAAAAAGTCTTTCCCAAAGGACACGTGAGTAAACCTGAATAAATGAAAGCTCTGTAGGTAATTTAACCCTCTGGATATAGTGACACAAATTCTACACCATTAATGAGTATCACGTGCATTCCTGTGGGGAGAGAAATTCCCCAAATTGGCCCTCTTTATGCCTTGTTTCCTCCTTTATGTGCAATTTCATCTTTCTGGGGCCTCTATAAATCTCTCTCAGCCTGTATTATCTTCCCATTATGAACAAGCGACCATAATGACAGCCACCTGTTTTAATGACAGAGCCAGGATGTCATCATTTTCAGCATCGTGCTGTTAATCTGAGTAACCTTTCCCTTCAGGAATGCCAGCCCCACCCTCTTGCTGTTACACGCCCGCTCCAGAGCACCTGTTCCCCTCCAGTTTTAAAAGGTAAATTCTTCCCCAAGGGGGCTCCCCTGCCTACTCCCAATTCCCTGCCACACTATCTGTATAAATCTTGCACTTTCCGTCGCTATGGTTTTCTCAATCGAACCAGCAGGGGGAAAAAGTGGAAGATGGAAATATATTGTTTGTAAATGCACATTAACATACAGTAATAGCCCAGTCAGAAATTTGTCGACATCGTGAACTGCCACCTTCCCTTGGCTTCTGTCTTGGAACAGCTGCTGACAGGTCCTTGCTATCACCTCCTCCAGGACACTAGGGGTGCAGGATCAACAGCGCCATGGGGTCTCATGCCAGGGACTGCCAGGACACCACCTGACATTCAGATACAGATGTGGAGGGGCTCCCGGAGCGCTGGCCAGCTGCGGTTAGCCCCAGAGACATCCCCAGGCTCCTGGATGCTGTCTAGTCTGCTCGGCACGGATCGTGCCAGCATGAAGCTGTTCAGGCAGATGCCCCGAAGTCAAGCCCAGGGAGCCCTTGGCTTGCCCGGGGTGCTGGAGACACAGTGTGGCACACACAGGCCGGCTCAACGCAGCTCCGGCTCTTCCTCTTGCAACTGAAAGACCGCAGGCGAGTCTTGTCACCTCTCTGACAGAAGGCTGCAGGGAGGACAGGTGACACAGGGCAGGGTCTGGTGGACAGCAGGTTCTCGGTGCCTGGTGTCTGCTTCCTCCCCCTCCCCCCAATACCTGAGTCCTGACCATCCTCCAAGGGCCACAGCTTCTGCAGAAGCCCGCCCTGGCTGGCCTGTCCCCGCTGCTCTCTTCCTGTTCACCCCACCCCCAGCTCCTTCCTCTCCTCTCCGTCCTCCCTCTGGTCTGCACGTCTGCACGCCGCTCCTCCTGCTGCTGAAGTGCAAGCACTAGGCAGGGGGCAGAGGAGATGTGGTGGCCGTCCACATCTGCCACCCTCTGACCTTGTTCTCCTGCCCCGTGTTGGGCTCATCAGCAGCGTCCGTGCTCCTGGGTTATCTCCCACTGCTCCAGGCTAGTCTTAGGTGGAATGTCCAGGACACTCACTGATGCCCCCAGTCCCACACACTGCTCTGAATCCACACATGCCTCTCCTCCTTCCATCCTGTTTAAATGGCGGCGTTGGCTCTCCTCTCAGGCTAATCCCACCGTGCTCTGGATCCCAGGCCCTCTTGCCTTCCAGCATCTTCACCCCTCTTCTTTCTCCTCCTTCCATCCTGTTTAAATGGCGGCGTTGGCTCTCCTCTCAGGCTAATCCCACCGTCCTCTGGATCCCAGGCCCTCTTGCCTTCCAGCATCTTCACCCCTCTTCTTCCCTCTCTCCTGATTCTTTCCATGCATTTAAACATGAGCAAATCTCTCCTACCTTTAAGAAACATCCTCCCTTAAAGTCCGTTTCCCATCAGCTGCCGCCACCTCTCTCCTGTCCTCTCTGAAGCTGATCTTCTCAAATGAATTTCCTATGCTTGCTCACTTCTAAATCCACTCCGCTCTGGCTTCCTTCTCACCTCTTAGGCCAGTTCTTCTTCTGGGTGCACTTTTTCACCTGTTCCTTAGTGCATGCGATTACTGTGGAGCTAGTCCAAGTCTTCTGCTCTTCTCATTGAAAATACTTCCCCCAGGTCAAATCTGTTTGCTAATAACTCCCAAAATTATATCTCCAACAGCCAGGGGAAGAAGTGTTCAACAAGGAACAAGGAAGTGGTCAATGGTTTCAAATATTGCCAAGAGACTAAGTAATACACACACTGAAGTATCTACTGGATTTAGCTATACGCTGGTCACTGGCAACTTCTATAAGGTTTTATTGGTGGTGTAAGGACAGACTTCCATTTTGCAGATCAGTTACCTAAATGAGTCAAGGTGACTTATGAGGCTCAAAGTCACATACCCAGGTAGATCCAGTATTAGAACAGGGACTCTTGACTTCCAGTTCAACATGTGCCCAAGATATACTGACTATACTGTTTCATATTAAGTAGGAACGAAGCTTGCTTTCCCTTGTGCGGGTAGAGAACTACAACTACTCTTTAAGGCATGGCTAGCGCACCCTTAGACGGACAAGTTACAGAGTCAACAGTCTATTGAGTAGCCAACATAATTTGAAGGAAAATACAAACTAAGGAGCAATCTTGGGTAGGTGATATAACTAATTCTTTGAGAACACTGTTTTGCCCAGAGCTCCTAAAGTCCTTCTAGAGCATCCCCATCTTTCCCAACCCAGTCCTAGATCAGTTACCCTTTTGTCTCCCATCATAATCTGCTCATTCTTGTGAGAAGTGTACTCTTGAGTTTCTGCTCCTCTCATCTCATCTAGGTCCCAGCTCCACATGCCTTTCTCCTTTCAGAGCTCAACTACCACTTCCTTCAGCCCCATGTGGGAGTTCTGACCCCCCAGGCGGTCATCTGATAGTAATACATGTGGGTCCTGTCCTACCCATAACCTTGGCTTGAACTCTGCTTCCTGTTTGGCTAGAATGGGACAATCTCCAATTATGGAAGAAATAGTTACTTTAATTATCATATTTTCTTGGCCCTGATTTCTTCTTCACCCTCCAGATATTAATCCATATCACCACAAATAATTGGGAATTTGTCTTAGAACATAGCATTTACTAAAACACAAATAATTCACCATCATATTGTAATTTGGAATCACATCTGTGCAAGCAGCCTCTAGAGTGGCCCCCAGTGACCCCTACCAACTGGTATTTGTGTTCTCGTATAATCCCTCCTTTGAGTATGAGCTGGACCTCGTGACTCCTTTATAATGAAGAAAACACAGTAACAGGGATGGAATGTGATGAGATTAGGTCACAAAAAGACTGTGACTTCCATCTTGCTGGCCCTGTCCTATTCTTTCTCTTCCCTATGGAGAGGCCCATCTGGCAAGGAAGTGAGGGAGACCTCAGCCAATGGAAAGCAGGAGCTAAGACCCTCAGTCCAATAACCAACAAGGAACTGAATCCTATCAACAACCACCAAGTGAGCTAGAAAGCAAATCCTTCCACAGTCAAGTTTTCAAATGACTTTGCAGCCCCAGCCAAAACCTTGATTGCAGCTTTAAAACACATGTCCCCAGCTAAGCCATGCCAGTTTCCTGACCCACAGAAACTCAGATAACAAATGTTGCTTTAAGCAACTAAGTTTCGGGATAATCTGTTACACAGAAACAAATAACCAATACAGCACTTAAGCCAACACTTTTGCATGTTTCAAGAGTAAATAATATATCCATGACAATTTTTTTTTCCTGAGGCCTAAATGAAAATGAAGAAAGAAAAATACATTACCAAGATTCCATGAAAAGCATGGCATTAGTGAAGGTTATGAACTTTTGATTTCTAAGGTTAACTATTAAGGGGAAAATGACACTCATGTCCTTGTATTCCTGCTATCCCAACTGAGTAAATGGAGAAAACAAGTAGTCACAGCTTGTTTGGTGTCACTTGTTTTCTGTAGCTCATTTGGACAGATGGAAAGTGGGTGTTGGAGCCAAGTGCAGTGTTAGCATTAATGAATTCCCAAAACATCCTGTTTTCCTGGGATAAATTTACTTTATAACTACCACCATCGCCAACCAAAAATTAAATCAATAAATCAGTATGAGGAAATTGTCAAGAGGAACTAGGAGTCCTGCTGGAAGGAAGCAAGTGTTTGTGATTGAATTCCCACACTCCTGTGTAGCCAGCCTGCCACCCGGTTCCAGGTCATGGGAAGCCCAGTGAGGGTTGGAAAACACTGAGTACTCTGGGTTCACGTTGGCCCCGTGTCTCTGTAGCACATTTCTCCACTCCTCCAGGAAACAAAGAAAGTAATCATTGCCAAGCTTCTTCTGGTCTTGTTTCTGGCGAGGAATAAGTTATTTCTAACTCATTAACCCTTTGCTCATCCTGTCAAACTCTGCATGCTTAATGTTGCTTCCCATGTGCCCCTTTCCCTCTGGTGTTATTTCTCTAGAACAACATCATTCAGGACCCAACAAAGAAGATAAAAGAGCCCCCTGACTTTAAGTTATAAAGTGGACACAGTTGCCATAATTAGAGAGGGGTGTTCAGTGGAGAAATGGCCTTTTGAGGCTTTAGCACTACACAGTAATTCGTGCACTCCTGTAATGATCATGATTGCTACAAAAGTTACAGATGACCAAAACCAGAAAATTAGCCAAAACAAACAAATAAACCATATTTCTGGAAGGAATCCCTCTCTACAACCCTTCCTGTCCCCCAACCTCCCACCATGTACACATACGCCACACATACAAACACATTCAGATCCGTGCTTGGCCAGACAGACACAGTCTCAGGGTATAACCATCTATCTGTATAATGAGAACTATAAGAAGAATAAATAAAAGCAATCACATGTTATTTCTACATATTTCTATGTTTAGTGCCATGAATTTAAAATATCTGTGTGATTTACTGAATTTTGTCCTCTTCTTTCAAATACACTGGTAAAATGCAACCAGTTGTGGGTATGATACTGAACGTCCTGATATTGGCACACAGCCAAGTGACTAAAGCAATTTTTCTGTTTTTGTCTGGACGCTGGATATTGTCTTTCCTTACCTCAAACCTGCACTCCACACCCCACTCCTTCCCCCCATGACCATGAGGCCAGTCATCTCCCTTGTTCACTGGTCTAGGACTTAGCAAGGATAATGCACACAGCTCTTCCATGATTCATTCGGAACTGTGAACTGCCTGGAATACGCCCTGCTTTTATGCCCTCAGTCTGTTGAGGGGTTGCCTGGAACTCCATTCCCAAGAAGCCCATGGATTTCTGCCTCTTCCTGCCTTTCAGAGAGGGCTTTCTCTGCCCTAGGAGTGCTTGGCCTGGGCTTGGGGAAAGACAGAAATGCTTAAGAGTGAACGCCCCAAGAGCAACTTCAACCATTAGGGACAGGGTGCAATGGATAAATCCCACAGCTTTCTTGCCCCTCCATGGAAAAGTGTTTCCCAGGGCCGGGTGGGTCGAGTCCCAGTTGCCCAGGCAGTAACCACTTGTGCACGTCCTTAAGTCCTTAACTGGCTTTCCTCCCTTCCTCTCTCAGACCCCCACCCCCTCCTATCCTTGGACACAAATCCTTGTCTCGGGGTCTTCTTTGGGGAAATTCACCGAATCTAAAATCTCACTGGGAAGACATAGAAAAGGAAATTTGAATTGTCATGCAACTCCTATTTTTTCCCCACGTAATTCAAATAGCATTGCATAATTCAAATTGAGAATCACCTAGCCCTAAGTTGCCTGGTATGTTTACAATGGCATTTTAACATATCCCTAAACATCACAAAAATCCATAAAGCATTCATTCAAATGAAATTTGAAGGACATAGAAAACACAGGCATATTCTCTGAAAGAATTATCATGCAATGCCTTAAACATAATGCACTGGCATTTTTCATTCTCTAAATTTAAAGATAATCCTTTGGTATTTGGGTCTTTGGACTGGCTGTACTATTCAGCTTTTAAAAACCTAAATAACATTTCCTATTCTGCAAAATAGTATAATACCCTGAACCAAACCAATTCTACTTGGTAAACTTTACTTGAATGCTATTTTTCATCAACATCATATACATATTAAAAAACAAAGAACAGCTGGCTTTTCACTGAACTGATTATTTCTTTATTATTGAATTCTGAATATTCAGCATTATCTGTCTCTCTATCTCTCTTGAGTCATTCTAAATTAGGTTGCTATATTCAAGACACCTCAGTTTACTTTAGTAAAGGGGATAGAATGAATGGGAACAGAGGTGGAAGTTAGAGAAGTAATATTGCTTCTATACTTCTCAGTTTCATACGGAATAAATAAAACGAAGACAATTTTAACATCTGCACAGTCAATAAATGTCAGTTTCCCCAATCAGCTTCAAAACTATAGTCAATTCACAGACTCTCTCTCTCCTTCTTTGTGTGTGTGTATATATATTTATACCGTCCACAGTCACTGATACAGAATGAGAACATCTGGGAACTCAATGACTTGACACAAATAATACTTCAGATTGTAAAATAAAAACTTTCTCATATAAAAACTTCCGGTCTTTCCTTCAATTATAGCTACTCATAATAAACTCAGATTTGGAAGTCAAATCTTGACTGATACTGTATCCTAAACTCATATGGGATCCATAACATAATATTGCCTTTATAGCATTCTTCTCAACCCACAGGCTGCTACAATGGTTTTATAGTAACTCAAAGTTTGGAAGGAAATTACTCCTGCAGTGGCAGTTTCCAAAATGCTTTGTAGCAACTTCTTAAAAAGCAAGTAGGAACAAGCCAACCAGATATAAGGTGGAATCACAAATAAAAGCATCATATTCCTACAGGTATGGATGTGGGACTCGGAATGTGACTGTTACTTCTTTCAAACAAGATGTGACTGGTGGTTCTGCAGTCCCTTGCTACTACTCAGGGTGGTCTGGGGACCAGAATTATTAGAACCTTGAGGGAGCTTGTTAGACATGCAGAATTTCAGGTCGCAGCCTAGGCCAACCAAATCAGAACATAAATGCAAACAAATCCTCAGGTGACTTATGTGCATGTCAAAATTTGAGAAGCTATTCTACACCATGACATAGACAACGAGCATCGACTCTTTTTCAGCACTTTGCTTTAATTCAGATAGAACAAAGCTTTGGTAGAAAATACTGGAATTTAAGTTTTTGTCCTGAGGGGCAAGTGGCAAAGAGGGATAGAAGTTACCAAAGAAGTGGGAAAAATAGGTACAGACAACCAAGAAGTAGTTAAAGGGGTTTCTGGCTCTATCACCTCAAGAACAGGGCCTTAAATAAAAACTGGACTCCAACCACACCAAGCTTGTCCTGTAAGCCCAAACGGTGCGGTTATGAGGACTTGCCTTAGGCTCTCTAATCTTCAGTCCACTCATCTGCAGGACAAAGAGACAACACCAAACAAGTTCCACATAGCTCTAAGGTTCTGCAATTCTAGATACAAAGAACTACAGGCTGGGTGTATACTGTGGGGTGAATAGTCACATAACATGAGAATATCAGCACGATTCTCATGCAGATGACTTTGTGATCTTTTCTTAAAATGTGATTATTGCTCCACTGACAGTAATCGTTTCTTTATCTTTTTCTCCCCACTGAAAGCCTTATTGTTTTTTTCTACTTTACAAAAATCAACTACAAGCACATGTAGATAAGAGAAGGGAGCTAATCCAATGAGAGAGCAGAAGAAGAAAAGAGTGAAAGGTCTGTGGGGCTGGCTGATTAGCTCAGGTGGTTAGAGCACAGCCTTGTAATACCAGGGTGGTGGGTTCGGATCCCCATATCAGCCAGCCACTGAACAAATTAATTAATGAAAATTTTTTAAAAAGAGTGAAGCACGTAAGGAGTCTTGGCAGAGCCACTGGGTTGTGAGAATTCCTGACAACCACTCCGACCTCATCTTGCTTAACCACTGTTTTCCCATTCTTGGTTCCTCTCGTAGAGTTTCACTTCCCAATTGTAAAGTCTAATTGTCATCTACTAGCACTGGAAATGGGAGCATCACCTTCTCAGTCTCAAAAGCATCCTTGTATGTTCGAGTGGCCACACTCGTTAAGAAATAAAATTAAAAATCTCCATGGCTCAACAACTTTTGGGACGATACGACGTATTGCATCACCTTCTCAGTCTCAAAAGCATCCTTGTATGTTCGAGTGGCCACACTCGTTAAGAAACAAAATTAAAAATCTCCATGGCTCAACAACTTTTGGGACGATACGACGTATTAACTACCAGGGAGCCTCTTTATGTCTTATCGTCCCTTACCTATATTACCTAAAGTTGTCCCAAAGCACCCCCAACTAACTTCTGCTCTTTTATAGGAAATTTTAATTCATAAAATTTGGGCCAGACTGGGCAAGATAATAAAACAAATAGCTAAAATATCACATTAAACTCGGGTTTCAATTTACACTGTTATTCAAGAGAAACTCTTGCACCATGGAAGTTGAACTTGGATAGGACTTTCTCAACTGAATGCTGTCAACTGTCAGAGCTTCAGGCAAGAACCCAGAAAAGATGAAACCCCCAGACGTGATGAAATAAGCCAAGACATACCAGGCCAAGATGCGAAAGGCCAAATGAGAACAAGCAGCGTACACAATTCTGTTGCCAGCAAAGCTCCTCTAACAGTGTCCCAGACGTGATGAAATAAGCCAAGACATACCAGGCCAAGATGCGAAAGGCCAAATGAGAACGTACACAATTCTGTTGCCAGCAAAGCTCCTCCAACAGTGCCAGGGACCAAATTTCCACAGTGGATGTCAGGAAAAAGATGGGATAGAGGCAGGCAATTAAAAGAGAAGCATGGTTTACAAGGAAGTCACCCCAGAGAAGTCCTGTTTTCTTCTTCTCCTGAGAAATTGCCAGACTGAATGAGAAGCCATTCGAGTATCACACTTATCTCTGCATCAACAGTATCTGTCCTCAAGGAATCTATCAAATTTGCATCTTGTCTATCTTGGCAAGGAGTATCACCATGAAAAGACAAATGTACTTGTGTACAAAATGGTGTCAACTTGTCACCATGCAAACAACGCCCAAGATGCTTTATTACTACATGCTCAAGCCCCACGTCCCACATCCAGAACTGCCCCTTGACTCCCACCCTCTGGCCTCTATCTCAAACTCAGTACAAAACAACCCTCCTTCAAACCCCGCATTTCCAACAAGCTCTTCCTTCAGACTCCCCTGACTTTTTGTTAGTGATGCTATGACATTCCCAGTCTGGAAACTCGAGAATCATGTGGATGGCTCCTGCCTTCTCCCCCTGAGTTTAAGCAAGTAGTACTGATTTGTTTTCCCCAGTGTTTTCTGTGATCAACCATTTCTCTTTCTTTCTCCAACAACCACTCTAGTTCATGCATTTATTATCCTCCCTTGAACTATTTAGAAAAATCCTTATCTCCCATGTACCCATTAATTCCTTTGATGCATATCTGAACACCAACTGTGAGCTGCAGGCACTGTGCTGCGTATTGAGGACAGAAAGGGGAACAGAATGGACTTGGGTCCAGTCCTCAGGCCGGTGTCTCTTCCCACTGTGATACATTTTCCAGGACACTGTCAGATTAACCTTGCTAACATGCTCTTTGAAGCACATTTTTAACCTGCTCAAATGTCCCTAATGGCCTGCTGAAAACAAAGCAAAGCAAATCAAAAACAAAACTCTTCCATCATTTGAAAGCTTTGCAATCTGGCCTGTACCTACTTCTCTAATCTCATATTTCATTATTTCCTCAACAAACCATCTGGGTGAAACCAGCAGGTGGAATCTCCTTCTCAGGACACTCCACATTCCTTGTTCCTTGCTTTGTTACTGCCCTTTCTTTTTCCCATAAGATCTACACCCTCCATAGCTGCCATAAAAAAGATGCTCTCTCTCTCTCCTCTGCACTTATATGGTATGTAATGTATTTAACAAAATTTGTTTTTACCTTATGACAGATTTTGTCCTAAAGGAAAAACATACTTTCTCCTACTATAATTCAGATTTCTACTTTCAGAAGCTTTTGCTTCTAGTATTTATTAATTTAATTTTAATTAATTAATTAATTTGATTTTTTTAATTGACATAGTAAAAATTGTATATGTTCATGGGATACAATGTGATGTTTTGATATACATATACATTGTGGAATGATCAAATCAAGCTAAGATTTCCATCACCTCAAATACTTATTGTTTTTGCGATGAGAACATTCGAAATCTACTCTCTTAGCAATTTGCAAGTATACAATACATTATTATTAACTGCAATCCTCATGGAGTACAGTAGATCTCCTGAAGCTATTCCTCCTAAAATCTTCCCATTCCCGCCCCCTACCTCACCAGCTCCTAGTAACCACCAGGCTACTCTCTGCTTCTAAGAGTTCGATTTTTGAGTAGAATCTTTTGGTTCTTAAAGGCAGGGATCATTATACCTTGTATCCTCTGCAGGATCTCATATATTTCCCTGCTCATGTGGGTGCTGAAACTAGTGATGGAATTAGTAATGATGAATTATCAATATCAATAGATTCATTTTAATGTTTCATGATTTATTATGTTCATAAACATCTTCATTATTCATTAAATAATTTTAAAATTGTTAACTATCCACAGAAGCCTATTTCATTGAAAGTCTAATTTGGGAAGGATTTTCCTTTACTTTGGAAAGGGGCCATAGTGCTCTGTAATAAATTATGAGCCATCACTTGTCACTCCTGTAGATGATAGCCTGAGTTCCACAGGTCTGGATCCGGGTGGGGAGGGTCTCAGATGCTGTACTGTGGTGGTAATGCAGAATCTCTGCTTATTCACTGGATAATCATGTTCCCAATCTGAGTTTCTCTCTGGAATCCTTTATGTAAGCTCAGCATCACTCTTTCAAGTTACACCCCCCCCTCCCAAAGCATGACCAGTAGAGGGTTAAGTATGAATAGTCAGGCTTAATGGTGAATTTATTTCTCTGCTGGCTTGTGTCACTGCCTCAGCTTGGTTTTACATTGTGTTTTGTGAGTTTAATGTCGCTTATTTGAAAAATGAAAACAACATAGGGTGCTTGAGTGGTTTGGGCCCAAAAGGAAATCTGTATATCTGCCAGAAAGAAGGAAAAGGAAAATGCATAATAGAAACATTTACGAAACCTAATCTGAAAAGAAAGGTTTATAAGGCTTAAAACTACATATAAATGATAATAAATTTTATGAACACATATACTCTTGGTAGCTTGACAATTTCAAATATCAACAGAGGCAAATGCTTAAGAATGTATAAAATAAAATGAACCAACCCTGAGTGGGGAGAGAACTCTCCCATGAGGTTTTTTGTCAAAGCTCAGTGGGCAGCAAAATCTGAAATCCTTCAGGGAGCAAAAAAGGCTTTTCACCTGACACGGGTGTGCTTTGTATTACAAAATGTCATAAGAATATGAGAAAATTGAGAAAACTGTATTTAACATACAATTTTATCTTGGCAGTGTTACTTTAAATCAAAAGAAAATGAATGACCAAAGGTTATGACACAAAATTATTTACCCAAGAGGCTGCAGTAGCTCTTAGGATGCTCAAGCCAGGAGTTCTCCTATTTCTGCACTGGCTCTTTTTCCTGAAGGCTGTGAGCATGTGCGTGAGAGTGTGTGTGTGTGTGTGTGTGCTCTTTTTCCTGAAGGCTGTGAGCATGTGCGTGAGTGTGTGTGTGTGTTTTCCCTTTAAACCTCTCAAGAAATGCAACTGTTACACAGTAAATTAGATATTCTAATTGCACAATTGTATCTTACACAGAAACCACTTTCTACCCCTTTGCTCTATAAACTCTGAAGATATGAACACTTCCACAAACAGAATGAAGCTCCAATTCTCTACGGTGACAAATTCAGGAAGTGGCAGCTTTTATCTTAAAGGAGTTCAACAGCTACACAAAAGCTCTCGTGCAAATAATGGAATTCTCAAACCGGGATAAATATGCTTTTAGGAATTTTTATTTTGATTTTTGATTTCAGGTTACACTTGTGGATCATGCAACACAGCTTTGAATTACAAGAGCAGATAAGGAAAATCTAAAAGAAAAAAAATTAGGACAGGCCTTTATTAAATTTTAAAGTATGTCTTTGCTATATTCTTATAAAGAGCCAAATAGGGTATCAAAATCTCTGGAGATCACCAGTATAATTTCTTTATCATGTTCCATTTAAAATTTAATTATGTAGTCTACAACAAGAAGAATCTGTGCAGTCTAAATAGGTCATGCAGTGAGTAACTTAACAATATTCTAAAGTTTTCCTTGTAAAGATTGTTCCTTTGATAGTCTGTCACACATCAGAATGCTATATTATAAAACAAGTGTAATTTAATTCAGTCACTACAGACCGTATACGCATCTGCAGAGAATGAAATGTTTTGATTTAGGTAATTTGGAGAATTAATGAAAACCATGTTCCTGATGGGGCTGCTGCCCACAATAGGTGGGCAGTACTTGCACAGGTACTTTCTTTGGGCGATTGCTATTTTCATGTATTATAGCAAGGTCAAGGGAATTTTACATTTAGTGCTTGGGGTACTTTGTTTTAAGTCATCAATAATCATTCGTAGCAAGGCAAAAATCTAAGTACTGAATAATTAAAATCTGAATTGGAGGTTTATACAGCCGATGACTTGATACTCCCTCATTCTCCATCTCAAATTCCAACTAACACACAACTTCAATTTCCTTATTAAAAAAACAAAGTAAACACTGTTTTAAGCACTTTCCATATATCACTTTACTTAATTCTCATAACGATTGGTCTTATTATTACCCCATTTTACAGATGAAGAAAATAAGGCAGAGAGAGGTGAAGAAACTTATATAAGGTTCACAGAACTGGTAAGTGGCCAGTTCAGGGATTTAAACACTGGCCCTAGAGCAGATGTGCCAAACCACTTCACTGGGCTGCTTCTTATGATGTAATACTCTGTCTTCTCTTAGATAGGGACCCTACCCAAGTGTTGGTAAAAATAATGAGTATAAAGCTATCTTTGAATGAACCACAATAATAGTTACCATGTGT
>NW_007727742.1:85436-87031 GCF_000696425.1 Galeopterus variegatus | reverse complement strand
TATTTATTCAGTGCCTACTATGTTCCAGGCACTGCCAGGCACTGGGGATGAACGATGAATAGTAATAGTATCTCCATGTGTTTCCTACTTAGGGGAGAAAGTATAAAAGCCCTACAGTCAATCACATTATCAGGTGATACAAATGCTAGGATAGGGTTTAGCACTGGGGGCTTTGGGAACTAACAGAAGGAGCTTTTAAAATTCTTCAGGACTGAGAAGGCATCACAGGAGAAATGACATCTAAGCTGTGTCTAGGACTGGAGTCAGCAAACCTTTCTACAAAAGTATATAGCAAATATTTTCCGCTTGCTGGGCCATACCATTTCTGCCTCAGTGACTCAGGTCTGATGTTAGTGCAAAAGCAGGCATAGACAGTATGTAAATGATGGATATGGCTGTGTTGCAATAAAAATTTACTTATAAGCACAGGCCATGGTCTGGATTTGGTCTGCAGGCTGTAGTTTGCCAACCCTGGTCTAGAAGAATACGTGGGAGATAGTCTGAGAGGGGAGAAAAAGAGCAGGCAGGGGACAGGGGGCTTCCAAGTAGAAGGAGGAACTAGTGCAAAGAGTGAGAGACCAGACCTCAATTTCCTTATCTCTAAAAAGGGGGCTCACGCAGTCATTCAACAAATGTTTACTGATGGCCCACTCCGTTCTGGGACTTGCAAATGGAGGAATAAACCAGACAGGCAAGGGGGACACTGTTCTGGGGCTCAGGGGAAGGGAACAGATCATAAACCAATGAACAGATGATGACCAGCGCTGTGTGGACAATACCGTATGGTTATGAGACAGTCAGTGTGTGGCAGGAAAGGGCCACTTAGAATAGAGTAGTCAAAGGAGGGCTGTCTGAGGAACCAAGAGGGAAGGATGGCCGGTGTGTCCAAAGCAAAGTAGATGAGAGGGAACGCAGGACGTGATGCGGCTGCAGAGACAGACAAACAGCCCTCGGAAGCCAAAGCACGCTGTTTTGATTTTGATTTTACTCTAAGCAACAGGCAACTGTTGCATGGTTGTAAGCAAAAAAAAAAAAAAAAAATCATGGTTGATTAATAGCTTTTCAAAGATCATTTAAGCTGCAATGTGAGGAATAAATTGCAAAAGAGAAGTGGGGAGACCAGCTGGAAGGCTGCTTAATAATTCAGATGGGAGTTTACGGTGGCTTGGAAAGAGAGAGATAGACAAATTAAAGGTAAATTCTGGAAACTGAGCCAGTAAGCACTGTTGATGGATTGTCTGCTAAGTGTAAGAAAAAGAAAGGGCATAAAAATGACCCTTTGAGCAGCTGGCTACCTGGTGGTTAGCTGGGTGGAGGCAGGATTCAGGAATTCTTTTTTGGCCACATCAAGTTTAAGGCTATATGTTCAAGCAGAGGTGTCAAACTGGCAGATGGGTATGCATTATTATTGTTTTTTTTATTGTAACATGGTTGACGGTACATATCTGTGGGGTACAGAATTGAATATCAATACCTGTGTGCAAAATGTGGTGCTCAAATCAGAATAACTAGTATATTCAACATTACATGATGTAATCATTTTGCTCTGCCCTTTACCAATTGCTCCCCCCTTCCCCCACCTTCCCCACCTCTGG
>NW_007727742.1:83086-85236 GCF_000696425.1 Galeopterus variegatus | reverse complement strand
ATAATTCAGATGGGAGTTTACGGTGGCTTGGAAAGAGAGAGATAGACAAATTAAAGGTAAATTCTGGAAACTGAGCCAGTAAGCACTGTTGATGGATTGTCTGCTAAGTGTAAGAAAAAGAAAGGGCATAAAAATGACCCTTTGAGCAGCTGGCTACCTGGTGGTTAGCTGGGTGGAGGCAGGATTCAGGAATTCTTTTTTGGCCACATCAAGTTTAAGGCTATATGTTCAAGCAGAGGTGTCAAACTGGCAGATGGGTATGCATTATTATTGTTTTTTTTATTGTAACATGGTTGACGGTACATATCTGTGGGGTACAGAATTGAATATCAATACCTGTGTGCAAAATGTGGTGCTCAAATCAGAATAACTAGTATATTCAACATTACATGATGTAATCATTTTGCTCTGCCCTTTACCAATTGCTCCCCCCTTCCCCCACCTTCCCCACCTCTGGTAACCTCAGTTCTGTTCTCTCCTTTTGAAAGTTCAACATATTATTGTGATCGTATCTTTCTTTTTTTATGTATTTGTTTATTTTTTAGCTCTACTTATGAGTGAGGACATGTGGTATTTTTCTTTGTGTGCCTGGCTTATTTCACTTAACATGATTTTCTCTAAGTTCATTCATATTGGGCAGCTGGGTATTCAGATCTGAGGCTCAAGAGGGAAGCTGGGGCTGGAGATTTAAACAATGAACTATTTGCATAAAGTTGACCTTTAAAACCATGGAACTGGATGAAATCTCTCTCTACATCCTCCCCATAGGTGAAGGGAATAACATCCAGGGAAAACCTTGGGAGAGACCAGAAGAGTTTGGTGTCCCGGAAATGCAGAGAGCACTTCATGGAAAAGGAAGCAGTCCCTACACTGAATGCAGCTGAGAGGCCAAGTAAGATAACAGAGGGCACTGGATTTAGCCAGATGGGGGCTTGCTGTGGACTTTGACCAGACCGATTAAGTGGCACAGAAGGATCAGAAGCTGGCTGGAGTAGCCTGAGAAGAAAATGAAAGAAGAAAAGCACCTGCCTATGGTGGGTACCATGACAAGTACTTACAAGCCATTTTCCCCCAACCCTGACACCTACCTTCCTCCATTCTGGCTTCTAGAATATGCCTCCCATTATAAAGTCTGAAGATACCAGAAACCCAGTTTCCCCTCCCCAAGGGCTTAGGCATGGGCAAGACATTCCACAGGAAAAACTGGATGTGATTGTGTCTCCACGTGATGGCTGGAGCTGCTGGAGCTGCATTGCGAGCATGAGGGCACCATCTCAACATGCCGGAGATGGCAGAGGATGTGCCAAGGCACTGTCTTCATCCATTTTGTGCTGCTATGACAGAATACTACAGTCTGGGTGATTTATAAAAAAGATTGATTGATTTCTTATAGCTCTGGAGGCTAGGAAGTTCAAGATCAAGGTGCTGGCATCTGGTGCAGGTCCTCTTTATATGTCCTCACGTGGCGGAAGGCAGAAGAAAGAGCAAGAGAGGACAACCACTGTGTCCACACGCAGCAGATGACAAAAAGGGAGCAGACCCACTCCCTCAAGCCATTTTTTATAGGGTTTTATCCATTTATGAGGGTGGAGCCCTCTTGACCTAAACACCCCCCATTAGGCCCGTCTCCCAACAGTTGTGTTGCAGATTAAGATTCCAACACATGCATAACCCCCTCACAGAAGGCATAGAAAAAAAAGATCAAGTTATTGGATTAAAATACAAGAGAAGAAGTCTAAGTTTTTCATTCATAACTTTACTTTAAGCTTTGGCCCCTTCCTCCATCGGTTTATGCTAAAGTCTAGCACAAGATAACATCTGATTTATACACTTAATTATTTAAAGTTTCATCTACTGATACTTCATGTTGCTCAAAGAGCATCCTGACTTTTGAGCACTGTGTATAAAAACCAGCTTGTGAATCTCTACGGTAATACTTAAGACACTTCTATTAAGGTCTATTACATCATTTTATTTTTCAAACTGTTTAGTTTGAGTAACAGTGGACTATGTTAACAATAATTAAAATGCTCTCTCTTTCTCAAAAACAGCCGCTAATGGTGCATGGTTACAACAAAACCTCTGTGGATATAAACCTTGTTTATACTTTTACTCTGCTATCCAAAATAAAGTTTTATCTCTGTATAGGC
>NW_007727742.1:80858-82664 GCF_000696425.1 Galeopterus variegatus | reverse complement strand
TATAAACCTTGTTTATACTTTTACTCTGCTATCCAAAATAAAGTTTTATCTCTGTATAGGCATCATTTATACTAAGCCCCCAGCTTATCATCATTAATTTAGTGCCTGCATTCCATTTGAACAACTGGGGTTTCACCATGATTTAATTAAAACACATCTACCTAAATTAAACACTACTTACCATAAAAGAAATCTTGAAAAACATGATTGCAATGGAAAAAAAATTGTTGAGATTGCTAAGTTGTCATTTGCTACAAGCAAAATAAAAGCAAAGAGTCATACGGAAGATCGAAAATTTTCATGTTTGAGGTTCAAGAAATGGAATCATATGTCCCATTCTGGGACACTTCAAAGCAAAGATGATAGCATGAACAGCACATGTAGCCAGTTTAAATATTTGTTTTAATCCCGGCAAGATCATTGGTTTTAATATTTATAATATAATTACAATGCTTAGTGCATGTTGCTCATATAATCTAATTTTTTCCTGGTGACATATTATTAGCAGGCTTTAATTTCAGCAGTGGCAAGAATTCAAAAACACATTTAGGTTATCATTAGTAATGAAAAACAAACCCAGCACTTGTTCAAGCACCCTGTGCACATACCTCATTTCAACCTCAAAGAGTTTTTAACTACTCATACACAATCCACTGCTCCATGATTTGCACATTTTCACAGATTATTATCAACCAGTGGCTGGCTATTTTAAATTAATGCCATGTAAGGCAATTAAAGTGGAAATACTCCACTGTTGTGCAACAGTTGTAAATGGCCTTTCGGAAAATTTCAAAACAGACAAGCCAATGAAAACCAAACCATAAAACTGTTCTCAAATGCCACTGTCTTCCTTCCTGGCCACCTATCACTAGTTAGCAGTTGCCTGGATTGCAATTTTCCATTTTCCCTAGATGTCACAGCATAAGCAGACTTTTATGACTAAAAGGATAAAAAACTCAAAGTGTTATGTTCCACTAATCATTAGCCAACAAACAAAATAACTACAGGTGCCTTGTTCTAAATAGCACCAAGGTATTTCAAGGCTCATTTGCACTTTGCTGGTGACAGGCTGAAGACATCTGAAAAAAGTCTGAAAGCTGAGAGACTGATGGAATTCTACAAGATTGTACAAACAAACGAATGCTAGCAAAAGAAATATAATATTCTTGACACCAAGGGAAGTATTCATCATCACATAATTACATTAGTTCATGTTAATGCGAGGAAGGAAAATACTTGTCAATGGATATATACCAAACTGCCCCCAGAGAAAGTCAAAAGAATACCCGAGGCTACATTAGTAGACATGTCATTGAGAAATAGCTGCATATTATTTCCCACACCCTTATTGTCATGAGCTACAATGACTGTGAACTGCAGTTAGAATGAGGTTGTTGGCATATTGCTTATTTTCAACATGAATAACACAAATTCATGGAAAAAAAATAAGTAGGCTTATTACCAAAATACCACCCACCAAACTCAAGAGGAGAGCGTGCTTTCCCTTGAGTAATAAAGCAGCTACAACAGAAGATCATTCGTGGGGAATATATGAACTGCTGCTTGGTATTCACAATATAGCACTACTTAATAGAATTCAGGGTGCCGCTGCAGATTTCTCAGACATCTGAGTAATTTTCATCTGCATGATTACAGCACGGTGTGGGTCTCCTCTGACAATGCAGAGGTGGTCCTTGCCTTAGCTATTCTATAAAAGTTTGGAAGTCATTCCTCATTCCATTATTTCAGGATTAACTTCTTCACCACAAACATGGGCAGATACACAACTCTCTCTCTCCCTGCAGA
>NW_007727742.1:79639-80338 GCF_000696425.1 Galeopterus variegatus | reverse complement strand
TGCCTTAGCTATTCTATAAAAGTTTGGAAGTCATTCCTCATTCCATTATTTCAGGATTAACTTCTTCACCACAAACATGGGCAGATACACAACTCTCTCTCTCCCTGCAGATGATGGGATGCTCCGGTCTTCAAGATGGGCTTTTTCCAAAGTGAAAGCACAATGACAAGCAAACTCAGAGGGGATACAGAAACCAGAACACACGTACGGTTTTAACCCTGTAAACTGGCACATGGTTGAAATGTGTCTTTGGGACGTAATCCAAAGAATGAACACATACATGTAATTTAAATATTTGGATCACGGTAAACAGTTTTTTGGCAATATTCTCCATGATCCTATAAGCAAAGATTTTCTTTACATAAAAAAGGCAACCAAATGCGCTTATCTCCTATAACAGATGGCGACGATTTGTACTTCCCCCATTCCCCAGTATGTTCAAGATCACATTCTGTTTGCTCTGCTTTTTCCTGTTCTTGAGATTCTCTTGATTTCCATTTCCAACAGTTCCCAGGCAATATCCTATGGCATAAGAATTCATTCACAAAGGGTTCTCGAGCACCTGCAAAGACTAAGGCACGATCCTAGGTACGAAGGCTTGATTCTAGAAATCCAGTGCCCAGTAAAATACCTCTTATAATATTGCCATTCCTTCCTTCCATTAAATATTGGTAATTATTCTTGACAGTTAGTTGTCTA
>NW_007727742.1:74883-79445 GCF_000696425.1 Galeopterus variegatus | reverse complement strand
TATCCTATGGCATAAGAATTCATTCACAAAGGGTTCTCGAGCACCTGCAAAGACTAAGGCATGATCCTAGGTACGAAGGCTTGATTCTAGAAATCCAGTGCCCAGTAAAATACCTCTTAAAATATTGCCATTCCTTCCTTCCATTAAATATTGGTAATTATTCTTGACAGTTAGTTGTCTAGAACTTGTAGCCTGTTAATCATATCTTATTTTATATATTGAAATAAAACATCAAAAATATACCAAATACATTGATCAATTATAAATCAATTTCGTTTCCTGATATTACATCTCTAAAAATTTATTTAAATAATAATAAAAATTAAAAATGCATTAATTTCATCAAAACTATGATGTAAGTTCTTTAGGGAAAGCTCAGGATTCTTTCATAAATCTATAAATTGCTGAACACAATAATAGTAATGAATATACTGAAGAAAAAAGCCAATTCGATGCCTCTTTAGATTGCCAGGTCCCGCATCAAAACTATGATGTAAGTTCTTTAGGGAAAGCTCAGGATTCTTTCATAAATCTATAAATCGCTGAACACAATAATAGTAATGAATATACTGAAGAAAAAAGCCAATTCGATGCCTCTTTAGATTGCCAGGTCCCATGAATATAAAGAGGAAGCAACATCTTCATGATTTCTGTGGCAAATATAGCTCATGTATACATCTCCAAATATGCAATATAACTTTAAAGGAATAAGAATGATTTCTCTAAGTCATTTATGAACTTACTACTCTTGGTTACATCATTACTTCTTGGTTACATCACTTACATGTGACTCATACATAATTTTTGGCATTTACATAGTGGTATATGAGGTGTTAAAATCTGATGGAAGGAAGAGAAAACAAGAAGACCTCTTAACAAGGACACAGTATGTCTTTCCATGTGTATGAAAGCAAAGGCAGCTTACTCACCTTGGTAGACTTCCAGCTAACTCTGTGGCAGTCTCTCTGTAGGACAAAAAGCAGGTAAGTATCATTAAGCTTATTTTGGTAAATGATAAAAATTTGTTTAATCGCATAATATAATGCACCAAAGTATTACACTATCACGTGAAGAAGATACTGTACATGCAGGTGTTTAGAAATTTAAAACTGACTAATCACGTTTCTGATTAATTCTCATAAACATTTCAGTGGTTATTTTCAAAGGAAATTTTACACACATGCAAAATAGCTGCCTTTGCTTTTTTGGTGGTAGAACTTAACTGAGTTCAAAACATTAAAATTTTAAACTGTACAATATCTAGAAGGGAAACAGGAGGAAAAGAAATCCCAAACCACCTTTTAGATATTTGCCAGTTAAGGCACTTACAATCTCTTTCTAAGAACCATTTTAGAAACAAATTCTCTGGGGATGTTTCTTTGTGTTGACCTCTGTACCCTGAAGTTTATGAAGGAACACAAACACAAAACGCAATTCTTTTAGTAGCAAATTGCTGTTTTTCATTTCTTTGTTATAATGTCTGACCATCTGAAACTGTCGAAGGCAGATGCTGTAATAATTCAAATGGCACAATAGAAAAGTCACCAGTAAAGGGTTTCTAGCATAATAATAAAAACGACCAGAGACAAATTTCAAAACTAACTTTTTTCCTAATTGCCATATCTTGTCTTTCAATCAGAGATGTGTTCTTGGAAATAAAGGAGAGCGATGAGTAGGAGGAAGAGATGGAGGTTTTACGTGCAGATATTTTAAGAGTGGAAGTGGGCTTAGTTTTAGATGGAGGGATTAAAGGTGTAATTCTTAGGAACAGTGGTACATAATCTTCTTAGGGTCATATAACCCCATTAAGAATCTCATTAAATATATGAACACGTTACATAGAAAAAATAACAACGTACATGCAAACACAAAATGTGGTGCACAACTGCAGATGGTTCATGGACCTCCTAAAGTTAATTTGTCAATCACAGTTAAGAGCCTCAGCTTCAAACTTTTTCTTTACTAATTTATGTCAATCTAAATAGGGATAATATAATAAATACTACAATAATCCTCCATGAACCTTCCCTGACCCTCCCAGCTTCTAGAACTCCCTCCTCCTACCGTCTGTGATAGTACCTGGGCACCTGAGGCAATTGGTGATTCCCGGAGAGCTGTACTTTCTTTAAGAAATGATTGATTGTAAGTTTAGCTCCCATAGAAATGTTCTTTCCTACGTAAACATATAATATTAAACCTTCAGCTTTTATTGCTATAGAAACTGGCTTTGGGGAGAAAGACTCTATTTCTTCTGCAAAACCACAGTTGAAGGTATTGCCCACTACTCTGTTGAATGCTTCACACACAGTCATCTCTTCTGAGCATTCGGTGCCTGCGTAAGAAATTTCTCTTTTCAAACAGAATCTGGAACGGTGGGTACCGCAGCTAAGAAGCATCCCTCCCTTTACAACACTGATCACAACAGAGGTATCTTTTAAATGTTTATTATTTATCATTTGGGCACTTGAGACCAACATATATTAGTACTCAGTAGATATTTGTTCTGTTTATCACAAATGAATTAATGTACTTTTCTGGTATTGACCTTGAGGGTTAGATTTGTGGGTATGTTCAGAGCTTAGTCATAGTCACAGTAGTCGCCCAGGGTTAAGGTACAACTACCTTGCTTTGTTTCTAATCTTTTAACTCTTTATTTTTGCTTTCCAAATTACACATATTTTAATATTATGAGTCTCTTGGTATCTTTTAAAACTATGTCGTTCATTCATTATAAAAAATCCACTTAAATCACGGTCGAGCAGCGTTTTTCAACCTTGGCATTATGTTGACATTTTGGGCCAGGTATTCTTAGTTTGTAGGGGGCTGACCTGGGCATTACAGCATGTATAGTAGCATCCCTTTCTTCTACCCACTAGATGACCATGGTACCCCTTCCCCTAGCCCTGTTGTGACTACCAATAATATCTCCAGACCTTGCCAAATGTTCATGGGGAACAAAACTGCCCTCAATTGAAAACCAAGGCAATTGAGCAGTACAAGTGTCCATAAATGACCTCTGTTTCAAAAGCTTCCTGGACTAACCAACATTCTCCATTCCCATGGAAAAACACATGACACAGCCCTCCTAAGAATGTCTGTCTCACTTTGGTTCCTGCCACTTAAGTTTCCATGCTTTCCAGAGTATGTGGTGTTTGCTCCCTAACCGGTTTATAGCAGTGGTACTCATTGTAATTTTTAAATTTAATTAAATGTGATGCAAAATTGATGAAATATGAATGTTGAAAAGTTCTTGTTTCTATAAACACTAAGTTGGATACTTTGGAAAGATTAAAAATGATGAGTCACTCAAGAAAAACTGAGGTTGAATCAGGTCTATGGGCAAGATAACTACAAAAATTGGGGAAGAAAGACATGGTTTTCAGAAGTCTCTTTAAGTTCCTGTTCCTCTTCAAAAATAAATTGGAAATTCCAAATGGTGAATTCTGGGTAGATTTATACATGAAACACAAAGAAAAGGTGTCAGCCCTACCTTTACAGCAAAAAATAGACACTGGGGGAAAAGTCATGTTTGTAACATATTAAGTACTAGCAGGAGAAAATTATGCTTTACACAATCACGGACTCAAAAAATTTACATTAGAATTACAGACATCACTTGATGTCTATAATGACTAAAAACCTGATGATTCCATTGGAGCACGCAGCTCCAAGATTAAAACAAACAACAACAAAGAACCATTGCCCCTGACTGTAGCAATGTAGTGAGGACTCACCAACCAACCACTATTTTTGAGATCACCAAACAATGATTTACTCATTTTTACCCATTGCTATTGCTAACAAATTGTCCGAATTATTCGCATGTTTTCATGAATTTACATGAATTCCTTTTGTAAAGAAATCTTTGAGGAAAACAAATTTAGCAGAATATGCTATGCTTCATCTAAATAACACTCCTCCTTAACCCAATTGAGGGAATTTAAAGAAGATGACATAAAGTCCACACATTTGTCATTTTAGGTTGCCATGTCCATTAACAGTATTGCTTCCTAAGCATAAATCATCTTTGTTCACTGACCAAATTTATTCATACAACATATTCACTGGGCACTTAATATATGTTCAGCACAGGCAAAGCTGGGTGCTTTGAGAGACACCAAGATGAATGCAGATCCCGATCCTTCTTGCCAGTGTTTACACTCTGGTAAAGGATATTATACAGGTTCAAAGAGGAGGATACTTTTTAATTTTACACAATTGAAAGCTCCTCTAAGTTAAACATCATGTCTTATTCAAAATGTTAAACGTCCAGTGCCTGGCACACACCAGTCACTCAATAAATATGAGTGTAACAGAACCATAAAACATTTCTCCTTGCAGGTAATTCCAGTCTCTTAGGTTCATTTTTTAAAATGCCCGTTGTAGTTACAGCAGTATTCGGAGTTTAATTGCACTAATTGCCTTTCCTTAGTTATCATTACCAAGATAATCTGACTTCCAGAAGACAATGGAATGCTAAGAATTGAGTGAAAACAATGACAAAAAAAAAAAGTAAGGTGAAATCATGCTCCAAGAAATATGCTCCAAGAAAGAGAATTGTC
>NW_007727742.1:72223-74325 GCF_000696425.1 Galeopterus variegatus | reverse complement strand
AAAAAAAAAACCCTTTAATTTTAAATGTGTAGGACATTCGCCAGTGCACCAGTGATGCCAGATTTTATCCGCTGTCTGAAATAACACTCTTCCTCATCATCTCCTTCCCCATTCCTGAACTATGCAAACAGTTCTTTTTTTAGGAAGTGTTGAAGCAAGAGAACACCCTCTATTCCTGTGCGGCCTGCCAGTTTCCAAAATTAGCTGACAACTACAAAAAAGAAGACATAAGCCCCCATGCTAATTGTGTGTCCACACGATAAGTATTTTTAAGACCTGGAATGTTTCTTTACGATGGTGCCTTTGATTCTCCCAGAAGTACAAAGACTTTTTTAAAGAAGGTAAAACTCATTTTATTTTTATTGCCTGCCCTGCAAATGATTTTATGTTCTGATTGCAGAAGGAATGAGGTTTTCTTTATTTTAATTAAGGGTGAATGTATTACAATCAAGTAGATCTTTCTTTCTTTCTCTCTTGTTCTTTTTATTTTTTGCTTAAGTCTTCTTCATAACATATATAATGTAAAATAGTAATAAATATGTGTTTGCTTACTTGTTTTTTGTCAATCTCTCCCTTCTAGAATATAAAGAATTTAAAGATATGTTGTGGGCCTTTAAAGCTGGATCTATTTCCAAATAATACATAAACAAGATGTTACCTTAAAGGCATCATTACAAATCCATATATTAATTTAGGACAGTTATTTTTTTCTTATATGGTGAACCTTAGCTCTGGGGAATCCAGAACACCTTAGAGATTAAAGTTTCTTCCCTGTTAAAGAAAGCCTAAAGACACTGCTCTTCCCCTGGGTTTTATTTTCCTCCACTCATTCATCTCTCTCTTCTCTTTATTTTGGACCTTCTTTATTTCTTACCTCCCACTTTTATCTGTCCTCAGTTTTCACTCCCATGATTAAAACATCAAAATATGTATGTGTATATGTGTCTGTATACAAACACAAGCAATTACTCTCACGTGGTGAAATCTACTATCTCATACACACAGTGTAATCAGCCACATTAATTGGGGTCTTATTTAATACCAGCCACTATTCTAGGATTTACAGGTATTCACTCTTTTAATCCTTATAAAAGCCTCATGAAGCAGTTATTATTATTAAATCATGATAGAGATGAGGAAAATGAGACAGGAAAATGTTAAATAACTTCCCAAGCCACACAGCTAGTGACAGGCATAGTCAGGATTTTAAATGAGCCCAGGCATTGTGGCTCCAGGGCGTATGTTTTTAATCATGGTGTTGTATAGCCCCTCAGTACATGCAAGCTACAGATATGTTATATGTATTATCCATTCATTCATTCCTGCTGGGTTCTATTCTACAGCAGTGAACTTGGGAACTTTATATTCTAGAACGGAGAGATGGACAAAAAACAAGGAAGCAAACAAATATTTATTACTACTTTGCACAATATATGTTATGAAGTAGAACGAAGCAAGGTAGGAGGATAGAAAGTAAGAGTAGGGGCAGTGGGGGCTGGTATTTTCTGTAGGGCTTCTGGAAGGGGCTGTCTCATGAGTGACTGAGTGGACACGGGAAGGCACTGAACACAGCCCCTTCCACCCGCACCTGCGATTCTCATGCCCATCTCCTCCCTCTGCACTAATGGGTTTCTTTCTTCTTTTCCAGGACTGTTCGCTGAGTACTGCAGGAAGAAGATGACACAGTTGTGGCTGTGGTTTAAGAAAAAAAAAACAGGTGGTCTGGTTCTGTGCATTCAAAATGCTGACAACCTAAAACAAGACGCTTACAGAAACTCACCAAGTCACTCAGAAAACTGCAGGTTTCAACAAGAGATACTTCACATCACTACAGAGGCCAGCCTCTTGACGCCACTCCTGTGTGCACGTGAATGCAGTGTTAACTGGCCACACTACAAGTGGCTCGGCCTTCAGAATGGCTTCACGAGAGTCACCGCTCCAAGTTCCTCTGCCTGGCCTGCACTCCAAGGGCTGGACCTTTCTGTATCTCTCAGTTCATAAAAATAAAGTCTACGAGGTGGAGTTTGTCTTTAAATCACTCTACACACTTTTGGTGAAGCCTGGCCTTGCATCCAACAAACGCCTCAGTAAACACTTAGGAA
>NW_007727742.1:67805-71307 GCF_000696425.1 Galeopterus variegatus | reverse complement strand
ACAGTCAAGATGAATTGAGTCTCATCAATGACTGATACAGCCTCTTTCTGGTAGTCTTTTCAGAGTACTATTCAGAGTCCTTGGCTAATATTTTATTTGGCTTAAGATTTATTCATACTATTTTAGTGTTCTTAATATAAAATGGCCACAAACATGTGCCTTTGGCTGTGTTCTCGTGCTCAAGTGCCTTGAAAATCAATTTGCCAAAGGTTTCTCTTAATCAACTCTGTAAAAGAGCCCATCTGGCCCGCCTGTCGTCCATAAGGGAGGCCACTGTTCAATGGGACTGCTGTCCCTTCCGTCCTGTTGAGATGGTGTTAAAGACTTTTGTTTTCTTGTCTTTCAAAAATGTCATCTTGACACCCAGCTCAGAAATCCACCTAAGAACAGGAGGCCAGTCTTCAACACTGCTAGTGGCATGAGGAGGTGGAGTCATCTCCTGCACACTGGGCTCTGTGTATTAATCATCAGCTTCTTTATGCTCTGTGATTCTACCATGGTCAAATAGTGCAATCCACTAAGTACCTGAACCAGCCGTTAGTAACAATTCCTGCTCATTAAAATGCACTCATTTAGATTTTAGCAATGGCAAATGTAACCAGCCCTGGAGAACAGTCACAGAGCCTAGAAATGGCACATTAAGTTTCATTTACCAAATTCTACTCTCAGAGACAGAAAGCGGAGCAAAAACAAAACCACAAAAAAACAGACAAACCACATGGAAGGCTGTGTGTCCGTGTGTCTTTTTAAAGCTTTGTGAACATNAAACAGACAAACCACATGGAAGGCTGTGTGTCCGTGTGTCTTTTTAAAGCTTTGTGAACATTAGGACATCTCTCCGAAACAAATGAACCCAAAACAGGTGTATTTTCTTCAAATACTATACTTCTGTAAGGAGAAGAGGATCAGTTTATTAAAAGAATTCTGCATTTAATATTGCTGGACTATTGTGCTCTAAACTGAACTGCAATTCATAAGTGGGCTTCTTACAAGAAAATATGCCAAAAAATAAATTTTTTTCTTTGATGAATAAGTTTAAAATAAGTTTATTGTCCATTTGGCAATAACACCTAAATTTTCTCTATTAGTTCCCAGGGACATAATATCACCAATAAGTTCCCTTAATTAGAGAAAATCATCCCTACTCCAGAAAATTTCTGGATCAAAGAGGGATTTGCAAATACCAGCCTGCATTGTCATGTTTGACTAAATATGTAATGGCCTAATCCATCAACCAACAAGTATTCGTACTGAATTCATTAACATTTATTAATCTGTTCAACAAATATTTCTGTAACTCCTACTATGTGCTGGACTCTATGCGCTGGAGATTAAGCAGGGAACTGAACAAACACGGACCCCTCCTTCAAGAGGTTGACAGTCTAGTGGGGAAGACAGAGCCCTAAACACTTACACATGTGAGTACACGGTTATAAGCAGTAGGATGAAATTTTATCCACCCCTAAGGGGAGGATCCCCGTCCAGGGAGGGAAAGAAGGGAGTTTTAGGTGAACAGATTTCATCAACGTAACAACTAATGCCAGAGTCAAGACTGATGGAGCAGATAACATTACCAAGAGGAAAGATATTTTGTCTTAGAGATGCTCTCGTCTCCAAGAATCTAAAATGCAAAAGCCACTGTCTTTGAAGGGATGTCCGAGGTAACCGTGAGAACCAGGACCTGTGCACATTTCTGGGCTGGAGACTGGTCTGGGGGAAGATTACAGGGTGTGGAAGGCACATGAGGGGTAGGGGGGAGGGAGAAAAGGGGGGGAAAGCACGGTCAGACTCCACCTGGGATGAAGTGATTTAATGAAAAATATGAAGAGATAGGCTACGCCAACTCCTGGACTTCTGGTATGTTCGAGATTAGCTTAGAGTCAAATGAATTTCTCCTGCTGAGTGCTGGGTGCTGGCTGCTGGGAGAGCTTTGAGGAACACGAACTTGGCCTTGTTTGTCTCCACCAGATATGTTGAAGTAAGGGACAGATGTGCTTACATTTGGGAAGTAGTACCGTTGTGGTGACTTGCCAAAAGGTCAGCCCCTCAGGGGGCTTCCCTCTACCTGAACCTGGCCTCCATCCTGGTGTCAAGGAACTGGGCTCAGTAGAAGACATTTTTTTTCTCTTCAAAAAATGCACCAGAAATGATCTCCAGGCTGACTCTGACTACAGGGTTGAAAGCTCTCAGCCATCCATGGAAACAGAAATGAAGGCTGTTCTGATGTGATTTGGGGGAAATCTTTTCTTTGTTTTTATTTTTTAATTTTCCCAACAATAGCTATAAATAATCAAATGTTCCTATCTTTTGAAGCTAAAGAACCCACATCTTTTCACCAATAGTGTATTTACTTATTTTTTTAAAATCTACCCTCATACAGTCTTTGATGAGGAACGGGATGGTGCTGCCAGCGCTCATGTCACAGAGGAGTCAAGCACAACGTTCCATAGTAGCTCGGGTCGCTGAGACCAAGCCCTTCTTCTCACTACAAAGACAGGCATGGCATCACCAGTATGGGCAAAAACAGAACTTGATTTGAGTCCCAAGCATAAAGGGGACAGAGAGAGGAAAATTTTCCCATTCATGGGATGCTTTTACCCATTCGAAATAACACTACTCTGACAGCTATCCACAGGGAGGTAGCTAGTATTATTTTAGATCCTCCAAATTTTCCAGGTTGCTTCTTGGACCCTGCTGTGTAAACTAAATGTGGTATTCAATATCACCTCTGAAAATTCAAATCTGTTTTTGCAGAGTATTCAACTGTGGTGGGTCATATCCAAATCTCTCATTTAACAATCTCCAATATGCCTTTTTCATGGCCATGGGAATTTTGAAACAACCTCAGATGAAATCTACAACCTTCAACACATTCAAAGATGACAATTATATCTCTACATTCACTAAAAAACAAAAAATAAAACCAACAGAAATGGAATCAACAGAAAAAGAGCTAAATTATAGATAACAGAATATTCATAAAAGTATACCTCATCTCGTGAATGTGTGTGCACTGTCTGTATGCCAGGATTTCTTCAGCCATTGCTGATATTCAGCATATTGCAATTGAGAGCAATTACAGTTAGCTATAATTAAGAACAATTAGAGCCTTTATTTCTCTACTTGTTCTTTAAAAGCACATTTGTAATAAAACTTTTTTTTAAAAGGTGAAGAATATAATTATACATCCTTATAACGTCTCAAATAATTAGTTTGACTAAAGTTTCNTATGCTAGACTGTAAATTTCATGAGGGCAGAGACTTGATCACTTCTGTACATCTACATCTCTATTACCAGCTCTTAGAACAGAGAGTGCCCAATAAATTGAATACGTTGAACCAATGACGAGGACTTTTTTCAGGTCTTTCCCATTTATGTTGGGAATAATTGCAAATTAATCACCTGAATGACTTTGAAGATAGAAGGAAATTAAGTAATACAATTCTGGAACTTAAGAATATTTTCATCACTTATCCAGTTGAATTAGCAGCCTTGGGAAAT
>NW_007727742.1:58507-67584 GCF_000696425.1 Galeopterus variegatus | reverse complement strand
ACAATTCTGGAACTTAAGAATATTTTCATCACTTATCCAGTTGAATTAGCAGCCTTGGGAAATAAATCATCAGAAAAGGTCTATGCACTTTTGGAATGAGGAGTTGGAACAGATCATCTTTTAAGGTCCTATACAACCTTGAGATTCCCTAATAGTTTACCAAATTTAGACCAAACCCTAATGGTAATTAAAAAAATGTTGTAAAAATCATGTGTACTTGTGTGGGGGTGGATAAACATCAATCCCATCCATAGGACAGACCATTAGTGACAAACATACTAATGCATTGAAAAATTGCTGTTACTAAAAATATCTTCAATATTCAAAATAGACTTGGATGCAATTTACATTGTGAAGTTGATCATTTATTCCTTAACGGCACCAGTTACTATGTACATACTACGTTTCAATCACTTTGCTCAGCACACACATACATTCTAATCTCTTTCATTCTCAACAACCCTGTTACATAGTTATTAATTATGTCTGTTTTTCAGTGTGGGCAACGAGGCTCAGAGAATTCAAGTAAATTTGAATCTAGACCTGTTCAATTCTAAAACATATGATTAAAACAAGAAGATGAAACAAAACATAGCTAATCATGGTCAAGAGATACCCAAAATAGCATAATTTGGGTGGATCTTTATCAATACCAATCTTAAAGCCAAAATGAGAGAAAAAGGGATCTAAGAAAAAGTTTCACTATCCAACCTTACTTATAACTGTAAGCATTTATCTCATTGGTTCTCAGGCATAAATAACTTGCTATGAATAAGGTCTGTATGTATTAGAAGTTTTGAGAATAGATATGGGTAAAACGGTATTTCTCAGGGGTGTGGGGTTAGAGGTAGTTTAAACTCCTTCTGGGTATCCATCCTCCCAAGTGCACAAGAAGGCATGAACACGGACATTAGCCACAACACTGCCCATGACAGAAACATTCTAAATGTCCAAAAATAAGGTAATGACTAAAGAAACTGTGCTGTGGATAGTGTAGAAAATCTGTGGAGCTGTTAGACAAAATGAGATGTTTTAAAATGGTTAGAATTGCAACGCACGTTGAGTGATAAAAGAATAAGTTGCAGAATAACATGGTTTTGAAACTGCCTAGAATTAGTTGGAACTGGTTTATTTTCCCTGTCTCAAGTTGTTGCCCGCCAGATGAACTTGAGCACCACAGGAATCAAAAATCTTCCCCCCGTGGAACTCAAAAGCTGGAGGACGAAACACTGGAGCCCTTTTGGAAGCATGAGATCCTTCAGCAAAGAAGTTCAGGCATCCAGAAGTTTCTGCACCCTAGATGGCCTGACTTGAAGCTAGCCAATCTGTTTACACCCCATCATATGGCCTAATTCTGGGCAAGCCAATCAGTTTTGCCTCCTTATCACATGTGGCTTGACTCAAAACTATCCAATCCACTTTTGCCCCATCATGTGGCCTGACTTGGCGCTGCCCAGTTCACTTTTGTTCTGTCACATGGCCTGATTTGGAGTTAGCCAGTGAGGTTTGCCTAGTACCCCTTAATGCCTGCACCGCTTCTGGATTGAGACAGGTTTGAGATGCCTTGCCACCTATCTCCGTGCTGGTTGACCTCGAGAAATAAAGCCTTTTTCTTTTCTCAGAAACTGGTGCCATGATATTGCTTCTGTATGCAACCGACAGTGAGCCCCTGCTCAGTAACAATATGGTTTACGGATGTTCATGTTTAAAATTAAAAAAATACAGAGCAAAATGTTCTATGGGTACATTTGAGTCTGGACAGAGACAGCAACAGGCCTGGAAAGGAACACAGCAGCCTAATCACTGGTGGTCTCTGCCACCTTTCAGGGGGTGGCAGGCTCCCAAGGTAGGGAGGGGACAGATATATAATAACAAACGTGTTCCCTTAGGCTATGACTTGTCTTTTCATTCTCTTATTGGTGTCTCTCAAAAAGAAGAATTTTTAAAGTTTTCATGAAGTCCAATTTACCAACTTTTGGATCATGCTTTTAGACCTGTATCTCTTTGCCTAACCAACATCACAAAATTTCTTCTCCAATGTTTTCTTCTAGTTATTTTATAATTTAAAGTTTTAGATTTAGGTCTGTGATCATTTGGAGTTAATCTTAATATGGTATAAGAATCAAAATTTGTTTGTTTATTTATTTGCATATGGATGTCTAATTGGTCCAGTACCATATGTTGAAAAACCTACGGTTTTCTCACTGTACCTTGGCACCTTGTTGGAAATAAGTTGTCAATACATGCATAGGTCTCTTTTCTTTATATGTACAGGTTCTCTGTTCTGTTGCCTTCATCTGCTTGTCTACCTTTGTGTCAGTACCACACTGTTTGGATTACTGCAGCTTGATAATAAATCTTGAAATCATGTAGTGTTAGGCTTCTAACTTTGTTCTTTGTCAGAGTTATTTGGTTATTTTAGATCCTTTGCATTTCCACATGAATGTTGTTCAATTTCTACCCAAAAAGCCTGCTGGCATTTTTATTGTTATTGCATTAAATCAATAGATCCATTTGGTGAAAATTGATATCTTAACAATATTGATCTTTTGACTCAGAAATCCAGTGTGTCCCTTTATTCAGCTTTTTTCTAATTTCTCACCACAATGTTTTGTGTTTTCAATGTACAGCTTTTCACCTTTTTTGTCAGATTTATCCCTGAGTACTTAATATTTTTGATGGTATCATAATTGGGGTAGCATATAGAAATATGATTTACTTCCATATATATATCTTGTATCTTGCTAACTTGTGAAACTTACTTAGTCCTAGCAGTTTTTTTTTTAGATTCCATTTAATTTTCATCATCTGTGAAAAGTCAGTTTAATTTCTTCCTTTTCAATGTAAGTGAATTTTTTTTTATTGTAACATAGTTGATAATACATATTTGTGGTGTACAGAGTTGAATATCAATACCTGTTTGCAATACGTGATGCTGAAATCAGGATAATTAGTATATTCAACATGGTACAATGTAATCATTTTTCATGGCCCTTTATCAATTCTTCCCTTTACCTCCCCCATCCCATCCCTCTTTCCCACTTCTGGTAACCTCAGTTCTGTTCTCTCTTTTTGAAACTTCAATGTATTATTGTGGTTGCTGTATCTTTCTTTTTTAAAAATTTATTTATTTTTTAGCTCCTTCTTATGAGTGAGGACATGCAGTATTTCTCTTTCTGTGTCTGGCTTATTTCACATACTTTTCTATAAGTTCATCCTATTGCTGTGAATGGCAGTATTTCATTCTTTTTTATGGCAGAGTAATATTCCATTGTGTAAACATATCACATTTTCCTTATCCAGTCGTCCAATGGTGGACATTTAGGTTGGTTCCAATTCTTGGCTATTGTAAATACAGCTGTGGTAAACATAGGAGTGCACGTATCCTTTCAACATGATGATTTCCATTCCTTTGGGTATATAAACAGCAGTGGAATTGCTGGATCATATGGCAGTTCTATCTGTATTGTTTGAGGAAACTTCAGACTCTTTTCCATAATGGTTGCACCAATTTACAGTCCTACCAACAGTGTAGGAGGGTTCCCCTTTCTCTGCATAATCGCCAGCATTTGTTATTCTCTGTCTTTTTGATAACTGCCAGTCTAACTGGGTGAGATGATATCTCAATGTGGTTTTGATTTGCATGTCCCTGATGCTGAATGTTGAGCATTTTTTCATGTGTCTGTTGGCTATTTGTATAACTTCCTTTGAGAAATACCTATTCAGTTCCTTTATCCATTTTTTAATTGGGTTATTTGGTTTTTTACTGTTAAGTTGTTTGAGTTCTTTCTATATTCTGGATATTAATCCTTTGTCAGATGCATAGTTTGCAAATATTTTCTTCCACTCTGTAGTCTGTCTTTTCACTCTGTTAATTGTTTCTTTTGCTGTGCTGAAGCTTTTTAGTTGATACAATCCCATTTGTTTTATTTTTCCTTTTGTTATACTCATAAAGTCATTGGCCAGTCCTACTTTTTGAAGTGTTTCCACTGTTTTCTTTTTGGAGTTTTATAGTTTCAGGTCTTATATTTAAATCTTTAGTCCATTTTGATTTGATTTTGGAATATGGTGAGAGATACAGGTCTAGGTCATTCTTCCACATATGGATGTCCAGTTTTCCTAGCTTCATTTATTGAAGAGGCAGTCTTTCCCCCAATGTATGTTCTTGGTGCCTTTGTCAAAGAAGAGTGGCTATAAGTTTGTGGATTGATTTCTGGGCTCTCTATTCTCTTCCATTGGTCTGAGTGTCTGTTTTTCTGCCAGTACCATGCTGTTTTGGTTACTATAGTTTTTCAGTATAATTTGAAGTCAGGTAGTGTTATGCCTCTGGCTTTATTTTTTTGCTTAGGATTGCTTCAGCTATTCAGGGTTTGTTGTTGTTCCATATGAATGTTAGGATTGTTTTTTCTGTTTCTGTGAGGAATGTCCTTGGTATTTTGATGGGAGTGCATTGAATCTGTGGATCACTTTGGGTAGTATGGACATTTTTCACCATGTTAATTCCACCAATCTAAGAACATGGAATGTCTTTCCATCTTTTTGTGTCCTCTTTAATTTCTTTCAACAGTAATTTGTAGTTCTTGTTGTAGAGATCTTTCACCTCCTTGGTTAAATTGATTCCTAGGGATTTTGTTTTCTTGGTGACTATTTTAAGTTGCCTAACTTTCTTGATTTCTTTTTCTGCTAGTTTGTTATTGGAACATAAGAACACTAATGATTTTTGTATGTTGATTTTGTATCCTGCAAATTTGTTGAAGTTGTTTATCAACTTTAAGAGTTGTTTTTGGGGTTTTTTGTTTGTTTGTTTGTTTGTTTTTTGTAGATGTTAGGCTTTTCTATATATACAGAATCATGTCATCTGCAAACAGGGACAATTTGACTTTGTGTTTTCCAATCTGGGTGCTTTTTATTTCTTTCTCTTGCCTGATTGTTCTGGTTAGTACTTCCAATACTGTGTTAAATAGGAGTGGTGAAAATGGGCATCCTTGTCCTGTTCCCATTCTTATGGCTGATATTTCCAGGATGATATTGGCAGTAGGTTTATTGCATATGGTTTTTATTGTATTGAGATACTTTCCTTCTATACCTGATTTGCTGAGCATCTTTATTGTGAAGGGATGTTGTATTTTGTCAAATGGTTTTTCTGCATCTATTGAGATAATCATATGGTTTTTGTCTTGGTTTTGTTGAGGTGGTGTATCACATTTATTGACTTACGTATGTTGAAGCATCCTTGCATCCCTGGAATGAATCCCACTTGATCATGGTGTACAATTTTTTTGATGTGTTGCTGCATTCTGTTTGCTAATATTTTGTTAAGGATTTTAAAGATATTGGCCTACAGTTTTCTATTTTTTGTTGTATCTTTGTTTGGTTTTGGTATCAGGGTGATGTTGGCCTCATAGAATGAGTTTGGGAGAATGGCCTCTGTTTCAAATTTTGCAATAGTTTGAAGAGAATAGGTATTAACTCCTCTTTAAAGGTTTGGTGGAATTCAGCAGTAAAGCCATCCAGTTCTGGGATTTTCTTTGTTGGGAGATCACTGATTACTGCTTCAATCTCATTGCTTGTTATTGTTCTGTTCAAGTTTTCTATTTCTTCTTGGTTCAGTCTTGGTAGTTTGTATGTATCCAGAAATTTATCCATTTCCTCCAGGTTTTCAAACTTGTTGGCATATAGTTGTTTATAATATAAGTGAATTTTATATTGCACTTTTATATTGCATTCTTTCTGATTGCACTGGCTAGAACCTCTAATATAATGTTGAAGAAAGGTGGAGATGGCCGACATCATTGGTTTTTTCCTAATCTAAGGGAAAAATTATTCAGTCTTTACTGTGATATTAGCAGCATATTTTTCTACTACTAGATTGAGGAAGTTTCGGATAGAGGAAAGTCCCTTCTATTCCTAGTTTGCTGAGAGTTTTTATCAGGAATAGATGTGAGATTGTCAAATCCTTTCTCCATCTACTGAGATGATCATACATTTTTTCTTTTAGTTAGTTAACATGATGAATCATACAAATTGATTTTCAAGTGTTACACCAAGTTTGTATTCTTGGCACAACCCCCAAATGGTCATGGTAAATTTTTCTTTTTAAAAATTGTTGGATTCAATTTGCTAAAATTTTGTTTAGAACTTTTACATCTATGTTCACAAGGGAAATCGATCTGTAGCATTCTTTTCTTGCAGTGTCTTTGTCTGCCTGTGGTAGCAGGTTGATGCTCTCATAGAATGAATTGGAAAATATCCCCCCTTTAAAAATTTTCTGGAAGAGTTTGTGTAGAATTGATATTATTTCTTCCTTATATATTTGGTGGAATTCATTAGTGTGGTTCTCTGGTCTGGAGTTTTCTTTGTAAGAAAGCTTCAAATTCAATTTTTTATTTGTGTGTGTGTGTGTGTGTGTGTGTATTAACCTGAATATATATATTATATATAATTTATAATATATATATAGGGCCATTCAGGTTAATTACTTCTTGTTAAACGAGCTTTGAAACTTTGTGTCTTTCAAGGAATTTTTCCATTTCATCTAAGTCAGGGGTTGGCCCATAGCCTGCAAGCTAAGAATGTTTTTTCATATTTTTAAAGGTTAAAAAGTAATAATAATATGTGACATAGACTATATGTGGTCCTCAAAGCCTAAAATATTTGCTATCTGGCCCTGTACAGAAAAAGTCTGTTGACACCTGATCTAAGTTGTCAAATGTATCGGCATAAAGCTGTTTATAATATCCATGATTATCCTTTTAATATCTGTAGAAGCTCCACTGATGTCATATCTTTCACTTTTGATATTGATAAACTGTGCTTTCTTTTTTTCCTCTGATTAGAGTAGCTAGAGGTTTAGCAATTTTATTGATCATCTAAGCCAGCCTTTGATTTCATTAATTTTCTCTGTCATATTTTTCTGTTTTCTATTCCATTGTGATCTTTATTTCCTTTCTTCTACTTATTTTGTGTTTAATTACCTCTTTTTTGTAATTTCTTAATTTGGAAGCTGAAGCCATTGATTTAGGACTTTTCCTTTTTCTAACATAGTAGTGTAGTGCTAAAAGGTCCCCCATAACACTACCTTAGTGGCATACTACAAATTTTGATATGCTGTGCAGCTATTTTTATTCAGTTGAAAATACTTTGTAATTCCATTTAATTTATTTGGCCCACTGATTATTTAGATGTATGTTATTTTAGTTTCAAATATTTGGAGATTTCCTGTTATTGATTTCTAATTTAATTGTTTTGGTTGTTTATATACTTTGTATCAACTAAATACTTTTAAATTCACTGACACTTGTTTTATGCCCCAGGGCATGGTTTATTTCATTATATGTTTCACATGAACTTGAAAAAAATGTGTATTCTGTGGTTGGGTGTAATGTTCCATAAAGGTCAATTAGGTCAAGTTGTTTCAAGTGTTACTCAAATTTTTATACCCTTACTGATTTCCCTTCTATCAATTACTGAGAGAGGAATCTTGAAATCTCTGACTACTGTGGATTTGTCTATTTCTCGTATCAGCTTTTCCTTCATGTACTTTGAATCTCTGTTATTAGGTGCATAAAAGTTTAGGATTGCTATGCCCTCTTGATAAATTGATAAATTGGCCCCTTTATCTTTATCAAATAACCCTCTTTATTCCTGGTAATAGTCTTTTCTCTGAAACCTACTTTGTTTACTATTAATATAGTCACTCCAACTTTTTTCTTTGATTAGTGTATTATTTTCTTATGGCTGCTATAAGAAAATACCAGAAAACAGGTGGCTTAAAACAACAGAAATGTATTCTCTCACAATTCTTAAGGGTAAAAGTCCAAAAGCAAGGTGTCAACATGGCTGTGCCCTCTCTGAAGAGCATCAACTCAAAAAGTTTCAAATATCATCATACAAATCATCTAAATTAGGTGTGGGTGAGACACTGGAAATAATTAAATCTGGGAAGATTTCTATCCATCTGTGGACCTGTGATACTAGAAAACAAGTCATCTACAGGTAGAATAGTGGGTCAGGCATATGATAGATATTCCCATTCCAAAAGGGAGAAAATTGAAGAAATAAAGGGGTCACTGGTCTAAAGTAAGGATGCAACCCAGCAGGGAAAGTTTCATTTGTTTTCAATGCCTGAGAATAATTCTCTGTGTCTTGATCAAGCCCTTGAGTCCATGGAGAATGAGTCAGCCCCTGCCTCTGGGCATGTGGAGACCACATGGGCCCCTCTCTGGGCCTGCCTCTGCAGCTCTGCCTTTGGAGCCATTCTTTCTTCTTCATGAAGGTAGAACATGTTTGTAGGTGATCAGTTCTATCAGCCTGTTTCCTGCCTGCAGAATCATAGAAGTGTGATAGCCTTCTTTCATTGCATCCTTTCTCTGTTCCCATCAGTACAAGCTGTCAGTGTGTCTTGATCAAGCCCTTGAGTATAATTCTCTGTGTCTTGATCAAGCCCTTGAGTCCATGGAGAATGAGTCAGCCCCTGCCTCTGGGCATGTGGAGACCACATGGGCCCCTCTCTGGGCCTGCCTCTGCAGCTCTGCCTTTGGAGCCATTCTTTCTTCTTCATGAAGGTAGAACATGTTTGTAGGTGATCAGTTCTATCAGCCTGTTTCCTGCCTGCAGAATCATAGAAGTGTGATAGCCTTCTTTCATTGCATCCTTTCTCTGTTCCCATCAGTACAAGCTGTCAGTGTTTCCATTGATAAAATATTCTCAAAAACCTAATTTATCTTCTGTGCGTGTCATGGGATCCATGCCATTACACAAGAGGATTCTCCACAGATCCTTCCTGGGTAACCCATCTCTCCTCCTGGCTTCTGCTGAGATGGTTGCTTGGATCCATGAGTCACAGGCTTAAGCTCTTCAGCAAAGGTTTGTCCAGCCACACCCTTGGTCCTGTCTCCAGATCGCAGTAACTGGATAAGTTGAGAATTTTCCAAACCATTAATTTCTGGGGTTTTTTGTTATCATTGTTATTTATTTATTTATTTGTTTGTTTGTTTATTTATTTATTTATTTATTGATTTATTTGCTCAACAGTTTCTTCCTTAATTTATCACTTTCCTCTCTCATTATACTATATA
>NW_007727742.1:37222-58103 GCF_000696425.1 Galeopterus variegatus | reverse complement strand
TTATTTGTTTGTTTATTTATTTATTTATTTATTGATTTATTTGCTCAACAGTTTCTTCCTTAATTTATCACTTTCCTCTCTCATTATACTATATAAGCAGGGAAAAAACAGGCCACACTTTCCACAGTTTGCTTGGAAATCTCTTCAGCTAAATATCCAAGCTGATTGCTTACAAAGTTCTACTTTTCACCAAACATTAGGATGCAGTACAGCCATGTTTTCTGCCAGTTTGTAACAAGGATCACCTTTTCTCCAGTGTCTAATAACATGTTTCTTCCGAGACCTCACCTGAAGCACCTGAAATGTTCATATTTCTACCAATATTCTGTTCATGACAGTATACTAGGGGTCTTCAAAAAGTTCATGGAAGGGTTTGTATTATCTTTTAATTCAGTTTTTCCGCAAACTTTTCATATGCATTCTCTAAGATCATAGAAGCTGTCATTACCATGATCTTCACTCTTGCTGAGCTCTCACCAGAATCATCTTTACTGCCCGTATTTCTACCAACAATCTCTTCAAGGCAATCTAGACTTTTCCTATCATGCACCTCAGAATTCTTCTAGCCTCTACCCATTACCCAATTCCAAAGCCATTTCCACATTCTTAGACATTTGTGCAACAGAACCCCTCTTCCCTGCACCAAAATCTATATTAGTTTCTTAGGGCTACCACATCTAATTATCAGAAATGAGGTGGCTTAGAACAGAAATTTATACTCTCACAATTCTGGAAGTCCAAAGTCTGAGATCAAGGGTTGGCAGGGCCATGCTCTGTCTGAAGACTCTAGGGACGAACCTCTTGCCTCGTCCTCCCTTCTGGTGTTTGCTGACAATCCTGGGCATTTCTCAGCTCGCAGCTCCACCACTCCAGCCTCAGCCTCTGTGAGATCAAGGGTTGGCAGGGCCATGCTCTGTCTGAAGACTCTAGGGACGAACCTCTTGCCTTGTCCTCCCTTCTGGTGTTTGCTGACAATCCTGGGCATTTCTCAGCTCGCAGCTCCACCACTCCAGCCTCAGCCTCTATTGTCACATGTCCTTCCCTGGTGTGTCTGTGTCCCTGTGTCTCCTCTCTTCTTCTTATAAGAACATCAGCCGTATTGGATTTAGGGTCCACCCTAATCTAAGATGCCCTTGTTTTAACTAATTACGTCTCCAAAGACCCTATTCCCAATAAGATCATATTCTCATATTCTGAGCAGACATGAATTTTTGGAAGACACTATTCAACTTAGTAAACATGGTGTATCTTTTTTCATCCTTTTACTTTCAGCCTATGTATATTTTTATATTGGTAATGCATTTATTGCAGGAAGCATATAGTTGGGTCTTGCACAATGTATGGCTTATTATTTCCCACTGTTGAGGCAAGACCCTTCTAAGTATGGCACCCATTGCCCTATGAATCTTGAGGCATTCCCATGTGGCTGATGGGAATGAGCACTACTGTCAGCCCTGTGTGAGTGCCAGTCACTGTTACCTCTAATCCTTTCAGATGGTTCTCTCCCCAACTTCCACTCATTTCTTCACATGCATACATGGATCAGTATTAAGCTGAATACTTAAGAGGGACTTTTTGCAACTCTCTGGAGTTTTGACTCTATATAGTCCTCAGCTCTCCAGTACTCTCCTGTGAATTCTACCTACCTTGGTTTCCTTGGACTCTCAATTTTGTCCCTCAACTCAGGGAGTCCCCTGGGTTCCTTCTTCTCTCCCCAACCCCTTAGGCCCATGGCCTGAGCCGTGGCCTGGAAAGTCTCTCAAGACAGTGAGCTGGGGCAACGCAGAGCTCACCTCATTTGTGTCCTGCCTGTGACGACTCTTTCATTGGCTGCTGTCCAGTGCCTTACAAACTCTTCTTTTTCAAAACTATATTAAATTTATTTTATATATTTAAAAATGTTTCATATATTTTGGTCTTTTCTTGGTTGTCTAAGCAGACAGGAGGGTAAATCTGCTTCTTGGTCAGAAGCAGAAATCCCTCCACTGGCTTTTCTTGAACTGGAAAATAAGCTTTCAATTCCATGATTACAGGTAAGATTAAAATATCTAATATTTCTTTCTTGGGAAAATATATTTCTAGGGTGAGTTCATGAAGAATGTCAGGAGGCAGCACGGTAACACGGGCTCAGGAGTCCGACTGCCTGGGTTCAAATCCTGCTTCTATCACCTAGCAGCTGTGTGACTGCAGATGGGTTACCTCACCTCTGTACCTCAGTGTGTCATCTGTAAAATGTAGATAAATCTGGACTTTTGTGAGGATTTAATGGGATATCACTCAGCACAGGGCCAGGCATGTAGTAACAAGCACGTTTGATTCTATATAAACACTGGCTCTTACTACTTTGGCTTCATAATATTGCCTCGAGATGACAGGAGAGAGCAATGTAGGAGAAATTCTTTAAAAATCAGTTTTCAGTTTCTAAATGGACAGATACTTCCCAGTTTATAAACACAGGATGAAATCATATTAGATTTCCAGGGGATCCATCATCCAAGTGAATTTACCACAAGGGAGCAGGAGGGGAGGGCTTGCTGTGAAGAATCAGTTTGGGAACTGGCTTAGGGTCACGTAAGACAGACTCCTTGATTTCAATGTAAATTTTTTTCAGGTGGCACATTTTATAGTTGATCACGGTAGATTACTTTTTCTAGTTAACTGTACATTTCCTAAGTTCAGACAAGCTTTTATAATCAACTGCCTAAAAATCAGACGTATTGGTATGATTGAAAATTGGTGATATAAACCAGGACCTGTGAAGTCTCTATGCTAGAGAAATTTTCACATTATCTTTTAAACTGACCCACGTATCTGTGGCTTTGATAAAGAGGATCCACTTTAGAACAATACCAGAGAAATCAAGTTACTCTCAGAATCTCACTATCTCACTTTACAATATCAAAGCTTAGCAATTTTAGACATTACATTAAAACCATCATGTCGGTGCTATTGAACTGGTCAGATGATTCATCTTAGGAAATCCAGTAACATGTTACCGACTCTTATACTCAAGACCTCAGTTTTATTCTATTTGGCTCTTTATAATCCATTTTAAAGCTCACATTATACCTCCTCTTTGAGCTGCAAGTTTTGGCCTCTGGCCCAAAGTGGTAAACTTCTGACATTAACTCCAATTCTTTTTTGCCCAAAATGAAAAATCAATCACTTGGACGTTCTTTGCCCTATGAGAATCAGGTTAAAAACACTTTTGTTAAAATTGTCTCTAACGTTTGAACTCACATTCATTACCGTTCTGGTAAAAACAGTCATTCTGGTCCAAGAACTCTCTCTGATTCTAGAAACCATCAAGAGCTCCCAGTGCTTACCTTCCTAGACTAGGTTTGCTCCAGAAACCCTGTGCAATAGACCAAGGCCATGGTTTTAGGTCCTGTACAAGAACATGATGCTGGCTTCGTACTCTTATAAATCTTGTATTCTGCTCCTGCCTGACTCCTGGGTTTAACCTGTTGCTCCCAACCTCATGGCAGTGGACATGGCAACCACTTGGACTGCAGAGTAACTGCAGGGTGCCTCAGGTATCACAACACTTCTATAATCTTAGGGCTCAAATAATTAAGATCTTTTCTAATGTGTAATTGCTTCCAAGCCGCTCAGTAACTTGCTGTGTGGCCTTAAGCAAGTAATTTACCCTCTCTCGTGTCTCTGTGTGAGATGCCCTGCATCTGTGAAATAAGAATTCTACTGGCCTCCCTCCCTCATTGGGATTTGGGCTGGATTAATCTGTTACTGTATTTATAGGGCACTTCATTCTAATTCTCACTTCAAAGGCAAATGTTAGAATGTTCTGTTCTAACTGTATCCAGGATGTCCAGAAGGAGCCAGTGTTAGAAAGGACATAGTGAAGAGGAAATCATCCTAAGAAAAGAAGGAAGACAAAAAGATGATATCTGCATTTTCCTCTCCAGCACTTTTTCTGTTCTTCTTTCAAGCACTGTTACCTCCACCTGAAAGCAAGTAATAACCAGACCTATCCCTCCTCGATAAGCACATTTCCCGGTGTTTCCCTCACACAATAACGAGGATCATTTTTATGTGCTTTTCCTCTTCTACATGGATACGCAATGCCCTCCTGCACGATGGAGCCACAAAACTCAGGAGAGGCATCGGCAGCTTTCCAGGCAATTGGAGCAATATGTAGAGCCCAAAGGCAGATCAGAGGAACTGCTAGTTGTCCAAGTTCACTACATGTCCCAACTAGTTCAAGTCGCCGTGGGAACTTATTTTACCATTACTATATGAGGCAAATAACAACAATTAAAAAACCCATTAATGAGAATGTTTGGGGAGCAGAACATTTTGATAATTTGAGATTTCTATTTCTAGCCTTTGTGGTTGAAACTCTCCTAAAAAGCAATTCGCCATGAGTAAGCACAGTCTACAGGAACAAAAAAAGGTGTCTTTCCTTGTGGATGGAGGGGATCTGAAGGACTCATTTGGAACATCAGTGTGTGCTCACATCAGGCTGAGATGAGGAGGTAGAGACAGAGGCATGCAGGGGATGAGACAGAAGACCCCAGGGCTGAGCACCAGGAGCCTGGGCCCAGGCTTCCAGCTGGGACAGTGACCTCGGACATCTATGGTCCCAGGGAAGCTTTCTGCTCAAACAGTCTCTGATTGTGACCCTAAAAATATCCTTAGAAGCTGTTAGATTTTTAGCAAATCCATGCTCTTCACTTCTTTCTTACTAATTGTGTCTTGCTCTCAAAAGTGGAGTCCAAGAAAGCAATAAAAAACAGTGAAGATAACTAAGAGTTTCTATTAATTTGGGCTGTAATTAAATAGAAGTTTTATTGCATATCATTGCTTGTGCTACTTGATGAGTGCCTGTCTTAGAATAATACAAAACTTTTAAGACAAACATATTTTTAAGAATAAGCCTTGCAAACAATACCACTCAAGAGGGAAGAGTCCGAAGACCTTATATTTGTCTAGCACTCAGTAAACACTGTGGCATTTGGTCCTCCCAACGGTCCTCGGAGGATTGATGGCCCAATATTAACAACACTTTACAGATGAAACAACAGGCTTAGAGTGATTAACAGACTCTTCCAAGATCACAGAGGTCATAAGAGACAGAACTGAGACTCTGAAAGTGAGGAATAACCAGACCTACCCCTCCTCAACAGACACAGGAGATGCCAGAGGTGATGTGACCTCAAGGCCTGCTGCTCTGTAAATCCCTCCAGTCTGCACATCTAGCTAAAAAACATCGAGGCAGCAGCATCGGGTAGTGGAATGAACTGAGGCCTGAAGTCAGATCTGGGTTCAGAGTCCAGTTCTGCCTATTAAAAGCTGTCCCTGCTGTTTGTCCATTGAACAAATGGGAAATAGGACACATACCTGTCAGGGTTGTCATAAGCATGAAATTGCATGAGCTAATGCATGTAAGTACCTAGTGCTGCCTCTGGCACAGAGGAGAAATAGAGTAAATGTGCCTATTACTATTATCATCATTATTATTATTGGTGACAAAAGAGAAATTTTTTGGATTCTGTCATGTCCAATACTGACAGCTACTCTTTCAAACCTGTTTTGGAGGAAGCAATAGCAATCCTTCCATGGAGTTCGACAATCAGGGTTTGTTAAGTACTGCTTGCTTCCCAAATGACCTTCCTCGGCTAAGGATTTCTATCCTAGAGAGTTAACAACACAGCCTATTCCCAGTCATTCACTCTAATGTATGGGAAAAGCAGTATCAATAATCCTAAACAGATAACCCTCCACTTACTGACACTTGTTCTTATGTAAAGTATTCATGTATAATCTCATAGAAATAATTTTAAATGAAATAGAAAAAAATCACACTTAATGTTGAGCTTCCCCACTATGTTCTCTTTAATCATTCTCTCTGTTTTCTGTTGTGGAAACGAGACAGGAACCCAAGCCAGAGTCACCTCTGTCAGTGCACATCCCGCTTCCCAAGGCAGAGAGGTGATTCGTGCTTCACACGGAGTTTTCTTTCAACACATGGGCAAATAAGACAAAAACAAAAATCTCATCTGTGTTAATCAGACTGAGTGGAAAAATCAGTAAAATTATAAAGTGACAGTCTCAAGAACTAGCTGTAATAATGAGCAAGTGAATTGTATATTATGCTTTTTAATTTACAAAGCATCTTTTCCATGACAGTCTATGAAGCTCAGCCTGTCTCATACGTTGGCCTAGACGATGCTGCTGGCGAGTGGCAGATGGCATGGGCAGACAAAGCATCTTTTCCATGACAGTCTATGAAGCTCAGCCTGTCTCATACGTTGGCCTAGACGACGCTGCTGGTGAGTGGCAGAGGGCACGGGCAGCCTCCCGTGTCCCCACATTCCGAATCTGTGGTCCATGAAGTGGACAATTCACCCCTGCATGATCCATGCTCAGAACTAAGCTATATGGAAGTACCACTGATTTCCAGAAATTTGGACAATCTTGTTTTGATCTCCTTCAAGCTCGGTATGTCACTATTCTCATTCTCTTCAGCTACTAATTTTACTCTCATTTTGAACTGGAGACAAGAAAGTCATGAGAACTAACCATACCACATGAGGCCATTAAAATTCTATCATCTGGGGTTTGGGGAAAAACCCTCCTCGGTATCATTTTGACCCCATTCTCTACACCTCAGGAATCTGCATACTTTTGATTTTAGGCTAGAAGATCAAGTTCAATGTTGATCAACATTTGCGTAGGACTCTCCTAGCTATCACTTCCCCAAGTTTATCATGCATAGGAAAGACTGTACATGCTCCGGGGAAGAGAAGTGCTCCTCAAAGATTTCTGAAGAGCTATTTTCTTAGAATCAGAACCAGAGTGTAGATCGTGTTACTCTGGGAGACTCTCCTGTGTGATACTAATCTACTGCAAACCCCTCCCACAAGGGAGGGTTGTTTTATGCTTTCTTAGCCAGCAGGTACATGGCTGGAGGTGGCAGAAATGAGTTCATAACAGCAGTGCCCAAACCCAGGCTAAATCTGGACATTTGCCCATTACTTTTATTAGAAAGCAAAGGTCAGACTGACATGGGCCAGGGACTGCTGGAAGTCTTTGGAAATAAAACTCATCACCTGGATCTTGCATATTTCTGATGATCAGACATTCTCCAGTACTAGCAGAGTAAGCACAAAACCTCTGATTTTAACAAAGAAATTACTCACATCAATATACACTTGCTTGGGGATGGCAAGAGAAAAAAAAGGTTTTACCTGCAGTGATAAACATTGGCTTATTTATCACTTTTTTGTACTATGCTGCTTAGAAAAGAAAAACCCCAGAGCCCCATGAGTAGAGTACAGTATATGATTTCTTTGAAACTTCATTACGTGTAGATTAACCCCTGCGAAATGCCTCCATCACATGGAATTACTGGGAAGAGGTGAAAACAACAAGAAAGCAAATCCATAGATTTCAGAGTGAAAATCCCTTAGGCTTAGTTTCTTCTCTGTTGGATCTACCCACATGAACATTTTATATTAGAGGATTTTAAGTTTCACAACCTTTTTCTGCTTTCTTCGTCAGGGAAGGTTTTACATTAAGAGTTTTACATTTTTTGACTGGATAAGAATATAAAGGAGGGAGTTGGACTGTCCCCTTGACTGGCTGGTGTCTCTTCTCTGGGCACGAATTTATTCAATGGTTTTAATAAGCATGTACTGAGTGCATCAGTCCGTTTCCATTGTTTATAACAAAATACCTGAAACTGGGCAATTTATACATAAGGCATGAAATTTATTTCTTACAATTTTAGAGTCTGGGAAGTCCAAAGTCCAGGGGACACATCTAGTGAGAGCCTTCTTCTGGCTGGGAACTCTCTACAGGGTCCCTTGGCGACCAGAGTGTCACATGGCAAGACTGGGCTGAGCAAGAGAGAGCTGACCTCCTCACCTGCTCTCCTTCTAAAGCCATCAGAACCACGCCCATCAGTCCATAAATGTATCAATCCATTCACAAGAGCATAAGTCCTCACAGTCTAATCACCTCTTAAAGGTCCTGCCTTTCAAATACTATAATCAGATTTCCCATCCTCTTAGCACTGATACAATGGGGGTCAAGCTTCCAATACATAAACGTTGGGGGGACACATTTAACCCACAGCACTGAAGGTCTATGATTTGCCTGGGTAAGGCAGGACAGGATTACAAAGATGACAATGACATGGTCCCTGCCCCAAGAAAGTCATAATCTACTGGGGGAGACATACTGGATTGTAGATACACCACAATGAATAAGGCTATAAAAGAAATATGTACAGCATGCCTGGGGGTTTCAGAAAGGTGTTATTCACTAATTTTGGTGAGAAATGGTGAGGATTATTTGTTCTGGGTCAAGAAGGATAAGCAGGAGGTCACCAGAGAAAAAAGAGTGTTCCAAAGAGGTAACAGCTCAAGCAGGCGTGGAGATGTGAGCAAGTTCCTCACGTGTGCGGGATACAGACTTTATGGCGTGGCTTCAGTCAGCAGTTCAGGGAACACAGACACGAGTGGCTGAAGGAGGCTGGACGAGATGAGCTTTGCTTTTCTCTTTACCCACAGAGAAGCTTTTATGTAAAGTTTTATTTTAACATTTACTTGTACATATTTATGGTGTATAGGGTGTTGTTTCAATACATGCATACACTGCACAATGAGTCACTTAGGGTAGACAGCATAGTTTGTACCCGTTAGTCCACCCCTTCTCCTCCCCCTCCCCCTCTCCTCCTGGCCTCTGGTAACCATTATTCTATTCTCTACTCCTATGAGAACCACCTTTTTTTTTTTTTTTAGATTCCACAGGAGTGAGACCATGCGGTATTTTGTCTTTCTGTGCCTGACTGACTTCACTTAACATGATAGTTTCCAGTTCCATACATGTTTGCTACAAATGATAGGATATCATTCCTTTTTATAGCTGAGTGGTGTTCCATCATGTATGCATACCACAGTTTCTTTACCCATTCATCCATTGCTGGGCATTTAAGTTGATTCCATCTCTTGGCTACTGTGAGTAGTGCTGCAATGAACATGGGAGTGCAGGTGTCTTTTTGATATACTGATTTTATTTTAGGGGGGTATATGCCCAGTTTGTGGGAAAGCTGAGTCATAGGGTAGATCTATTTTTAGTTCTCTGAGGAACCTCTGTACTGTTTTCCACAATGGCTTACCAATTTATACTCCCACCAACAATGTAGGAGAGTTCCTTTTACTCCGCATCCTTGCCAGCACCAAATGATCATTTTTTAGCCATTCTTAAAGTTATGGTGTGAGACGAAACTGTTCTCCCAACTCTCCACCAGTAGAACTCAAATCACAGGAAAGACCACTCAATGCCCCTCAATACCCTGTGTGCACAATTAAATTTCCTTCCGAATGTTTCTAGTAAGCAAGTCTTGCCTTGAAGGAATGTCTATCATCTTTATGCTCTTATCAAACTCGTGGTGTTTTTTCACCATTTAAGTCTCTTGTCATTTAGAAATTTAGTAACTCAAATCATTTGTCGCTTAATCCATAAATCTTATGCACCAACACGATTTGATGCACTAAACCATCTCCCACATACACAGCTGGAATATCAAAAGTCGACCCAGAACAACTTCATTTTTGTCTCCCCTAAGGAGTATCCCAGACAATTTAAAATTTTTCAACTTAGAATTCCACAGAAGCTTTGATGTATTAATTTCTACAAAAAATAAATAAAAGGATATGCAGAAAAATCTTTTCAAAGTGTGTCTGATATTCTGTAAGTGGTTATAAAAATTATATGAGCAGCCAAACAGATAATCTCTATTATGTGAACATGGGTTTTAGTACTATCCGTATTTGTTATTTTCAGTCTACAGAAGCAAAATCAATTGGACAAGAGGCCTAGTCGATTCCATTGAACTTTGCAAACTACAACCCTGTCATAATAACATGCGCTGAAACGCCTGCCCAAACTGCTTACACAACACAGCTCTTATCGCATGAGATTTATCAACAGCCACATTTTTCTTAGTAGGCTGGAGCCCAGCGAAGTCAATGGTGAAAGAGTCCTATTAATCACAGTTGAACTTCGCCTGCTATCTGTGATACCTTGTAAAGAGGAGGGTGATAAAAAAGATGCATAGTGACACTGACTGTCAGAAATGCTTACGGGATGATGTGCTCATATCAGATGGCTTTGCCAGTTGGACTGGCATTAAACATTCCACAAGTGGAGTTTAGAAAAAATAACAATGCTACAAATCTGGAAAGGAAGTTCGGATCCCACATACAGACCGGCCGCTCACTGGCTGAGCGAGGGGCGGCGCAGCACCGAGGGTTGCGATCCCGTTGCCGGTCCCGGTCCGGTACGGGCGCGACACTGAGGGTTGCGGTCCGTTGCCGGACACGAAAAAAGACAAAAAGGAAAAAAAAAAAAAAAAAACCACAGGATATGAAATTTTGGAACATGAAAGATGCTGCGCTTCTCAAAATTTCTTTCTTAAATACTCAATTTCTGGGAGGAAATTTAAAGGTAGAAATAAATACAACGAAGCTCAGTTAACATCTCATTATTGTTCTGCAGATTTTTAAAAATATGTATATATTTGGTCCTCTTGTGAGTATTTAAATTTGCAAAGCTTTATAAAGATATTTCTCTTGGAACACAGGATAGACACATATTATATGTGATAGAGTGAATGGGTCTGTTACTAGGTTAGCAGAATGACAGAGTATTTGTGGATGTCTTGTAATGGCCTGATAAATATAATAAAAAAGTGAAAGCAAGCCATTTTTTTCTACTTCCAGTGCTATCTTACTATTAATTATTTATCTAATTAAAAAGTGTGGAACTAAAATTTCAAGAGACAGGACAAATGACAATAAGCACTTTCGCCACCCTTAAAAACCCAGAGCTTCTAAACTAGGGGAAAAATAAGCTTTATTATATAGTCAAGATGAGGTCATATATCAGAGCAGACTCAACCTAAGTTGCACTGAAGGCAGGTAGAGGGTCCAAAGCTTAGCACTGTACTCAGACCATGAGGGTTTTTATTCTATGTTTTAAAACTGTGATGGGCCGGTCCGGTGGCTCACTGGATAGTGCGCCGCTTGGGAAGCGCAGCGGCGCCTCCCGCCCGGTACGGGGGCAACACTGAGGGTTGCAATCCGTTGCCGGACACAGAAAAAGACAAAAAGACAAAAAAATAAAATAAAATAAAATAAAATAAAATAAAATAAAATAAAATAAAATAAAATAAAATAAAATAAAATAAAATAAAATAAAATAAAATAAAATAAAATAAAATAAAATAAAATAAAATAAAATAAAATAAAATAAAATAAAATAAAATAAAATAAAATAAAATAAAATAAAATAAAATAAAATAAAATAAAATAAAATAAAATAAAATAAAATAAAATAAAATAAAATAAAATAAAATAAAATAAAATAAAATAAAATAAAATAAAATAAAATAAAATAAAATAAAATAAAATAAAATAAAATAAAATAAAATAAAATAAAATAAAATAAAATAAAATAAAATAAAATAAAATAAAATAAAATAAAATAAAATAAAATAAAATTGTGAATAATAGAATAATAAAATAATAAGAGTAGAATAAGAAAATGCACTTTATTTATCAAAGGGCCAAAATGACCAGAAAACCTTCAGGGAGAATATTCACATGTGGCATCCTTGACATTAAGCATAATATTTTCCCTCTCTTAGTATATGATAGTTTGGCTCATCAATGAAGGAATTGCTTTTTAGAGCAATAAAACCCACTGGAATAATTCAATTTGTTCATGTTAGCAGTGGGATTTTCCAATAATGAATTGGGTTTCTTGAGAAAGAGAGGACACATTTTCATAGCAATGAATGAGGATTAATCCAATATAAACTTCCTTTCCTGTTCAGGCAAGTAATTTAGTGACAACAGAACACTTTTCCTTTGTGGTCAAATAATGACAGGGTGGAGATGAATTTGAGAAAACAAACTAGGAGGAAAACCACATTTCAGTCCTGCTGAAATGAATTATGGCAATTTAAGCTGGACTAGGGTCACTCCAGGGATTCTGTGCTTTTTTTCATTCTTCTCCTTTCCCTTTTCTTCCTTGTTAAGGTTTTTCAACTGCACTTTTCTTGCTAATTGCTTCATTTTATGAGACAAGACTGAGCAATAAGATGCAAGCCCACAGCAATCTAAACAATGTTGACGAGCATTATGTGGGAAATGGGAAAACCAGCCAATAAATGGATATAGTAACAACTGCATTCTTCAGAATTATGAGGGTGATCTGCCAGCCCTGCCCGATTTACTTTCTGCATGTTTATCCTGCAATGTCCTTAAAAACACATTAAAAGATGCAAAACTGCAGTAGCACTAGATAAGAAAGCTATCAATTGAAAACATTACTAATCTTTAGGGAAAATTACCCCCAACTGCAAAACAGGTGGATCATATTGAAGAAGAAATAATAACTAGTCATGCTTAGACTTCTGAAACTCAATAACGTAGAATCACAGTGGATACACATCTGTTAGGCAGCAGAAATTTTGTTTGGTGTATTCACAACAACTTGCTCTCAGGCCTCAGATCTGACAAAGGGATTTTCATTCATCAAGGAGGTGAATCTGTCGGTGGACAAACACTGGGTATAGAAAAGTCTTTGTTGGAGAATTAGTATAAAAAAAACAAAACAAAAATTCAAAGTGGGTCTCTGAATAGAAGCACTAGGTGCCTCCTGTAAGTAGAGTCATACAGTATTTGTCCTTCTGTGCCTGGCTTATTTCATTTAGCATAATGTCTTCCAGGTTCAGGCATGTTGTCACATGTTGCAGGATTTCGTTCTAAATCAATGGGTATAAAGTTTCAGTGATGAAAGATGAGTAAGTTCTAGAGATCTGCTTTACAGTACTGTGCCTATAGATAGCAGTACTGTATTGTACACTTAAAAAAATCTGTTAAGAGGATAGATCTCATGTTAAGTGTTCTTACAACAATACAGTAATAATAATAATAATTTTTAAAAAGTATTAGCATACAGGAAAGGGTCCATTGTCCCACAGATGTAAAGGAAGTTTTCTTTATACAGTGTGGCACCTGGAGCATAGTTTGGTGGCTAAGTGTGGGGGGTTTTGGAGCCAAATTACAACTCTTTCATCTATTGGTTACTTAGTCTACTGGGACTCAGATTTTTCATCTCCAAAATGGAGAGAATATCAGCACCATACAGAGTGAAGATTAAGTGGATTAATCAGTCCACAATGTTTGCTATCCTGTCATCACGATCATCACAATTGTGTGGACTACAGGCCGTGAAACTCTGTGTTCTCTTAAGACATGAAGGAAGCATGGGTTTTATGAAATAAGAGATTAAAAAATGATAGAGAGGATCTGGCTGAGATGTGAAAAGGGAGCTGACAGAGTAGAAATTTGTGTAAGAAAAACACAATATAAGAGTAATGAAAACGTGTACTCAAAGCAATAAAAACCCAGAATTGACAATGTGTAGGAAAGCACACTGACACTGAAAAAAAAATTACAAATCATTTATAGAAAAACAGAAGAAAATAACAATTAAGTAAAAAAGATTTTAAAAAACCCTCATAATCCAATTTACAGCAAATCCACATTCCCAAGAAAGAAACCAGAAAGAAGAAAACAAAACAGATATGAAATACCAGTCTGCTAAGAGTTTCCCCCTCCCACATAGACTTTTTTTTTCTTCCTTTTTGTCCTTTTTCGTGACCGGCAACGGATCGCAACCCTCAGTGTCGCCCCCGTACTGGACCGGGACCGGCAACTGGATCGCAACCCTCGGTGTTGCGCCCGCACCTCGCTCAGCCAGTGAGCGGGAACCGGTCTGTACGTGGGATCCAAACCCTCGGCGGGAGTGCCGTCGCGCTCCCAAGCGGTGCACTGTAGCAGTGCGCCACCGGGCCGGCCCCCCACATAGACTTTTTAAAAGTTGTGAAAGCAGGAGGTTATCTTCTCACTGATTTGTACTACACACACGTGTGTGTGCTCTACACAAATATATGTACATATAGTATACTTATATACATAAAATATATTTATTATATATTTTAACTTATATACATTTATATGTGTATATATAAAAATATGCATACACATACTATATATAATACAACACATATGTAGAAACACATGTATATATACACATATGTATAATACACAAATGTAAGCATTTAAATCAATGAGGTATATTACAATTAACGGCATCTTAAAATAGAAAAAAATTCAGCACTTTACTGAACTAAGAAAAATAAATCAATAGGAAAAGATTTATTCTGTGTTTTCAGAAGAATTAAATACATACTTATACACATTCTGAGATCTTTAAAGTGTCAAGACTAGCAAAATATTCTTATCAAAAACCAGACTGGGAACTTAGCTTTTAACATTTTATTTCTTTAAAAAAAACCTGAAGTATATGCAAAAAAATGTTTCATTATGTTAAATCTGGATTGTGGGTTTACCTTTGTCTAATTTTACTAATCTTTGGACAGTGGCATAAGTTTGAAATATTTCATATTTTAATAAATGCTAGCCTTCCTTGCCAGACTTCTTTTTCTCAACTATACACTTCAGAAAAAATAAAGTCTCAATTTTTTTTTTTCTGAAAGAAGTAGGTGTTTACTCATGAATTTTGTACATAGCCAGATGGCTTTCAGATTTTAAGTCTACAGTAAGTCTTGCTTAGACAGACAAGGTCTCTGAAAATATGCATCCATGTATCAGATCTGAAAATTCATGTAAATATATTCCAGTGATAAGTGAGATGGATCCAAGGCAAGAAGTTAAGCACAGAGAGTCCAAGTGTGAAAAGACAGTACTGAGCAATTAGATGAGTGAAATGCATAAAAATTACATCCAAATAATAGTTGTAAATAAAGGTGCAAATTAAATATGCATGTTAAAAAGTAGTTTTTGAAAGAGAATATATTTACTGTAATAATTGATGATTTAGTAATAAAAATTATAAAGTAATAATAGTAATAATAATCAGGGCCTGGAATTACATATTACACAAAGATTACCTGGAAGGTAGATGAGGAGAAGTCAAATTTCTCATCATACATAAGGAAGAATGAAAAATAATGGTTCTTGAATTAGGTCATTAAAGTAAATAAAGCTTTCTACCTTCCAGGAATGTAACTTCCTCATCACTAGAAAAAAATAACAGCAAAAAAGAGAATTATGGAAACAGTAAGGCACATAAGCATGGAATGTGTAAAATAGCATGATAGAAGTTAGCCCAACATTTTGGTTCAGACAAAAAATTAATGTTTGAACAAGGTTTAAAATCCCTTTTAAAAATGAAGACTGTGAATTTGTTAAAAATAAAATCCAACTATAAGTTGATTTCAAGGGAAACAAAATGAGAGATAAATGTTAACTTCAAAAAAAAAGATGAGCTATATTTACCAAGCAACTGAGTGTCATTTTCATTATTTAAAGTTAAAATCCTTAATACAGAAATACTCAAACATGTAAGTGACAAATCAGGGAGCATTTCAATACATAATCAAAAATTTAGAAATAAGAGAAATGCAAAACAGCTCACGGGTTTTAGAATTCACATGGCGAACCATTAGGAAAATGGAATTAATAAAATAGATTTAATATAATAAAAAATAAAGAAGAGAAATGAACAGAAACAAAAGTCTGTAAGAATTACATTTCTCTCAATCTTTGACAGTAAAAGGGATAAAAGAGTTGAATATTATAAAATGGATAGAATTAAAAAATATGCCTATTCGACTTTATATTATACAAAGCAGCTGTCATAAAATTGTTACAAAAGTCTTGATCCAATAAGCTATCAAAAAATGAACACATTTCTTAAAGAAAAAAAGACATTCTAAAGGCCATAGATTCTGACCATAATGCAATAAAACCAGAGGTTAATAATGAAAATTTAAGCAAACATACCCAATCACTTGGATTTCTAAAAAAAAAATAGAGCAAAACAAAAACTAAATCTCTGTTAAATAACTCTTAGATTAAAAAGAAAATTTTTAAATCTTCATAAAGTATTAGGGAATAAAAATATTGAAATACAACATATGAAAATTTACAGATGGGCTGGATTTATTAAACAATGAATGAAAATAAGCATCATACTTATGAGAGTAAGAAAAAGATAAGAAAATAGGAGGAAGATATATAAGATATAAAAGAAAGAGGAACAAAAATAAATTCAGAAATATATTCATGAACTAATTACTTGGGGAAAAAAAAGTAAATCAACTCAAGAAAATAAAAACCAAAATGAAGTAAGAAAAATGACCTTTTTAAAAGGCTCCCATATCAGTTTTATCAGAGCGGTGGTTGGTTTTTTTTCCCCTTAAATCCCCACCCTTTAGAAACAACAACAAATTCTTTGGAATTGATCAGTCTCTGCTACGTGATTCATTCCAGAGCACAGGAAAATACAAAAGCTAGTCAGTATATTTGATGAAAGTAGCAAAACTCTACTGTTTAAATCTGAAAAAGAAAGAAAAAAATTAAAGAAATCTCCCTTATGAGTATAGATGTGAAAACATTCTAAGTAAAACCTCAGCAAACAACATTTAATATACATTAAAAGAATCATAAGCCAAGAATTCATAGGTTTTGCCACGAAGAGGTAGGGATATTTATATGTTAGGTAATCTATGAATGAATAGATTACATAAACAGGGGTTAAAAAAAAAAAAAAAAAACCAAAAAACTTTAGATGAAATGGAATCAAAAGTAATCTTCCTGGGGCCGGCCCGGTGGCGCACTGGATAGTGCGCCGCTTGGGAAGCGCGGCGGCGCTCCCGTCCGAGGGTTCGGATCCCACATACAGACCGGTTCCCACTCACTGGCTGAGCGAGGCGCGGGGGCAACACCGAGGGTTGCGATCCCGTTGCCGGTCCCCTGTCTGGTACAGGGGCGACACTGAGGGGTGCGCTCCGTTGCCGGACACGGAAAAAGACAAAAGACAAAAAAAAAAAAAAAAAAGTAATCTTCCTTAACATGCTGAAAAACATCTACCTATATTACAGGGGCGACACTGAGGGTTGCGATCCGTTGCCGGACACGGAAAAAGACAAAAGACAAAAAAAAAAAAAAAAAAAAAAAAAGTAATCTTCCTTAACATGCTGAAAAACATCTACCTATATTTCTTAAATCAATGATCATTACCGATTTTAGACAAATATATCAGAAGCACTACAGTTAAAATTAGTATTGCATGAGTCCTTCTTAGTAGTAAACCACACAACCCTCTCAAGCCTGAAGCATGGATCTTTGTCCAAATTTCTTGCCTAGCAGTCACTTTCTGGACAGGAGGTGCTATACACATCTGCATTTGGGGGTAGGGAGCAAATATCATTTCCTGCTTTTCCAAAGCACTTGCTTATCCCACTTTTTTTTTGGCTCAGTTGCAGCTTGGTCTCCGCCTCCACCCCCCATGTGCTCCTCAAGCTTCAGAAATCATGCCCTCTTGGGGCTGGCAGGTTAGCTCAGTCAGAGCATGGTGCTGATAACACCAAGGTCCAGAGTTCCATCCCTATACTGGCCATCCACCCCCCCCCCCAAAAAAAGTCATGCCTTCCTAGAAAATCCATATGTTCCAAATCTTTTAGTAGTAGAGACTGCAGCCAGTGTACTCATAACCCCAAATTTCATTCAAAGGACTCTCTGGTTAGAGTTATAGTCCTAAAAGGGTTAAGGAGATAGGCTCCTTAGTAACTTTCTTTGCTTGATCATCCTAAGAAATGAGGTCAGACAATTTCTAGAGTACATTTACTACCCCTATTATCCCTGCTCAGAATATTCAGGCCTAACATGCTTGTGCCCCTATCTTTTCAGCCACTTGTAAGTTGAAAGACCGCAGAAACTATAACATGTGCCCCATGAACAGTAGGCATGGAAGAAAATCTAACTCTTCCCAGCACAAATCCATGCTCGTTCTCCCAGTTCTCCCAGCCCCTCAGAGTCTCTGGAGAACTTGTCAGAACCAATCTTCTGCCGATGAATAAGGACAGCCTCCCCTTGTGCCATCCTTTGAATCGTTACCATGTTCTTTTATTTAGATATTCAGACTTTAGGTTTATGGTCCTTGAAGATAGGAACCTTATCTTACCCCTCCTGACTATCATTAGATTGAGCATATTTTCTTCTACTTAGCTGGCTGAATAAATATTTGCTAAATGGATTTAAAAGTGAAAATTGAACTGCTTGAGTTCACCCTGTGTCAGATTTCCCCAGAGGTTAGATGTCAGCTTTTATAATGAGGAAGATGATGCCATTACTGTCAGATAAGAAGGTCCAGAAAGTGGGTGAGGCAAGGTGAAGGGTGCAGGGTGGGGGTTGGGGCAGCAAAATTATTTGAAAACACTGGAATAGAAGGCTTAGGATTACAGGTTATAAAGGAGAGTTGGAGAGAGGCAGCATTTACTTCCATGGAGAAGGCAGAAGGGATACAAGAAAATGAAATTACATTTGATTGAGAAGAATTCAGATTGGGTTGAAGGAGGGATTCTTTAACTCAGTGTTAAATGATTTAGACAGTCGTCTTGGAGACTCTTTTCCTAAAAAGCTTTAAAAATACAACTGCCACCTATCCATTCCGAATGGTTTCAACGTGGGGCTTCCTGGGAGGGTACTGGTAAATTAAACACCGTATTTTGTTTATAATTCTGAGAATCAGTAATATGAACAATATCAAGGACAAGTCTTACAACAACTCAACACTAAATAATTTAATTTTCTTTTTAAATACATAGGCCAAAGTAATGTCCCAAATCAAATTTGTAGTCTGGGTTTAACCAGGTTGCATTTAAAACTACCAACCAGTGTGCGGTGCTGCTCCGTGTACACTGGCAAGGCACCGAGGGTGGGTGACCGGAGACCAGCATGAGCAGCCAGCATCGTTTTCCATCCTTGTCTGATGCCAGGACTTGGATGCACGAGGCTCTTCTTCAAAGGTGTTTTGAAAGTGACACAGAGTTTACTTTCCATTAGAAGCAAGTGCATTGCTGTGCAGACTTGGAATGAACTGTTGTCATTTGATTACCTAAAGGATAACTCTCTGGGATGTGAGTACAATTGTCCCAGTTACTGTCCTGGATATAAAGAGACAAGTAATTAACGGCCCCTTGTGCATCCTGGCAAAACCAGAAAGTAACTGGAATAGCCTGGGGAGTCAGGAGTGTGGAAAGTAAAAGATAAAATCTTAGTTTACTTTTCTGGACGATGCATTTGAGGGAGCGGGGAGGAAATCGACTGCAAACCAGTCATAGCTCTTCCTTTGCCCCCGACCCTGATCTTCACCCACACCATGATGCCAGGACAAAGCTGTGCGAAGTACAGCTGCTTTCACCTGTGTCTACGCGGAAAAGACAATCATGTTTTCTGTCATAAACAATTTTGCAATCTCAGTTTGAATGGGAAACAAACACTCTCTCCTCCACAAGGAGTTACATATCATCACCCAGAAAATCCTTCACGCAGCCAAGGTGAGGAGAGACTTGTCAGCACAGCTACCATCTCGAGAGAACACGGGCCAAAGTCGAGGGCATTTGTATGACCGTGTGTCTAGGCCTGCCCACTTGGACATTTGTACATAAGATTTTCACTTACTGTCTTATTCAAAAGGGGACAGAAATCCCAAGCCTCGGGTTTGAGCAGCTGAGCGCAGTGCAGGTGAAACTCAAAGTTTCATTAAAGGGAACTGCTTCCCACACAAAACAAGAGTCTGCTTAGAGTCTTCTTCTCTGCCCAGGAAAGGAACTTGTGCTTAGAGGCTCCCAGAAAGGTCTATGGCTTATTTCCCATCTGTGGTTGGTCATCAGATTAGTTCAGGAGGATAACCCCTCAAAGCAGCAAAGGACAAAGCAGCCCTGGGCCCATGGTGGTGACATTGGAATCAATATCCTTTCCTTTAGCTGAGGGTGAAGAATCCTGATATAGTCAAATTTGGTGTCTCTAGGCTCCTCACATTGGAAGGTGTAAGGGCTGGAAGTCATTTCTGTGTCCAGGAGGGAAATTCCTGCTGGCATGCCAGCAATCCCAGCTTTTGGATAGTCTCAGCTTCCTGGGAAGGAGGGAGGTCCAGTGGGTCCCCATGGTTGGTCTTTTCTATGTCAGCCATGCCCTATGGTCTATGAATTTTTTTGTCTTGGAAGAGTGCATGTTCACTGATTTTCTCTGGTTCAGGCTACTAGAAAATTAGATCCTTTCTCATTGAATGACTACAAGAGAGGCATGCTGTCAACTACCAGAGGCAAGAGGCTGTGCCGGGCCTGTTGAATATAATAGGCATGAAGTAGAATTGGTGAATGAATGAATGAATGAATGAATGAGTGAGTGAAGGAAGTAACCTATTCAGCCTCCACTAAGAGTGGCAGTAAAATGGTACCCTCCTACCCAACTTTTCCATTTCATTCACTATCTCCCAGTCTTACTAACTTCCTTCTCCAAATTTTGGGTAGTTCAGAGAATCTTCCATCCATTCAAAAATGTTTAGTCACACTGTTGAGAAGTTTAAATTGAAAGAAAAGTTGACAGCTATCCCACTGCTGGGAATATATCCAAAGGAATGGAAATCATCAAGTCGAAGGTATACCTGTACCCCAATGTTCATTGCAGCACTCTTCACAATAGCCAAGAGCTGGAATCAGCCCAAATGTCCATCATCGGATGAGTGGATACGGAAAATGTGGCATATCTACACAATGGAATACTACTCAGCTATAAAAACGAATGAAATACTGCCATTTGCAACAACATGGATGGACATTGAGAGAATTATATTAAGTGAAACAAGTCAGGCACAGAAAGAGAAATACCACATGTTCTCACTTATTGGTGGGAGCTAAAAAAATAAACAAATTAATTCACCCACAAACACACACAAAAAAAACCGGGGGGTG